>NW_008360327.1:4570754-4572117 GCF_000622305.1 Nannospalax galili
AATGCTCATGGGTTGGAAGAATTAATATTGTGAAAATGACCTTCCTACCAAAAGTCACATATCAATTCAATGCAATGTCAATCAAAATACCCATGACATTTTTCACAGAATTGGAAAAAAACATCCTAAGATTCATGTGGAAACACAAAAGACCTCGGATAGCCAAAACAACCCTGAGCACTAAGAGCAATGCCGGGGGTATTACTATACCAGATTTCAAGCTGTATTACAGAGCTATAGTCATAAAAACAACATGGTCCTGGCACAAATATAGACCCATAGATCAACTGAACAAAATTGAAGACCAAAATACGAGTAAATACAATTTTAGCCACCTGATATTTGACAAAGGGGCCAAGAATATTCACTGGAGGAAAGACAGCATGTTCAGCAAATGGTGCTGGCAAAACTAGATCTGCACCTGTAGAAGAATGAAACCAAACCCCTATCTTTCACCCTGCACAAAAGTCAATTCCAAATGGATCAAAGACCTCAATGTAAAGCCTGAAACTCTGAAACTGTTAGAAAAAAACATTGGGAAAAACCTACAAGATATAGGTGTAGGAAAGGATTTTCTAAACCGCACATCAATTGCTCAGGAAACAAGGGCAAGAATTAACAAATGGGACCTCATTAAACTAAAAAGCTTCTGTACATTAAAGGAGGCAACAAGGGAAGTGAACAGAAAATCCACAGAATAGGAGGAAATCTTTACCAGAGACACATCCAACAGAGGTTTAATATCCAGAATATATGATGAACTTCAAAAACAGAGAATCAAGACAAGAAGCAACCCCATTAAAAGATGGGCTATGGAGTTGAACAGAGGGTTCTCAAAAGAAGAAGTAACAATGGCTATGAAGCATCTTAAAAGATGTTCAACATCACTAATAATTAGGGAAATGCAAATTAAAACCACTTTAAGAGTTCATCTTACCCCAGTCAGACTGGCTAAGATCAAGAGAACAATAGATACCAAATGTTGGAGAGGATGTGGGGAAAGGGGAACACTCATCCACTGCTGGTGGGGCTGCAAACTGGTTCAACCCCTATGGAAAGCAGTGTGGAGAACTCTTAAAAAACTACAAATGAACCTACCATTTGGCCCAGTTATACCACTCCTTGGCATATACCCAAAGAACTCATCCTATTTCAGAGACACGTGTACATCGATGTTTGCTGCTGCCCTTTTCACAATAGCTAAGAGAAGGAAGCAACCTAAGTGTCCCTCAATTGAAAAGTGGATAATGAAAATGTGGTTCATTTATAAGATGGAGTTTTACTCAGCAGTAAAGAAAGATGAGCTCATGAAACTTTCAGGTAAATGGATGGAACTAGAAACTGTTATACTAAGTGAAGTAAC
>NW_008360327.1:4572499-4630738 GCF_000622305.1 Nannospalax galili
TATATGTCTAGGTAAACTTTATCTGAGAACAACTGGTCTTTGCCCAAGATTTATCTACATGGCACACAGTAATTAAAAGTACCAGACTGGTGGAACTAACCTTCTTGGATGTTTAACAGGCATACTTTGAGGCCTATACTAATTGGTAAGAGGGATATAAAAGACAGTTTTTTCTCCTTGCCCTCCTAGGTCAACTAGTTCCAGGGGTCTATAAGCATCTCTCAAAATGTCCTGTAATGGTGGTGGGTCATCTGTCCTCTTGATCAAGGAGGCTGGGGAGACCCCACCAGATGAACTTGAACCAGTGTCCAGTCTACAAAGAGGAGGGTCAACACAGAGGAAACATTTCTTCCCTTCCAAGTGAAGCCAACCACGGTTGAGCAGGACCTTTGACTTATCTTCACATAGGGGGAACTGGTAAAAGAAAGGGTCCCTGGGCTCCTCCCAAGCCCACTGTGACCCCTGAGGAACATTTCCTCAAACGACCTTAAGAGTAAAAATTAATTGGTTTATCTGGGCCAACTGTATGGCCTTAAGCACCCAAAAGGAAAGTATAACAATGATTAAAGGGGTCAATATAATTTCTTAAGAGTCCATATGCACAGCTAAAGGCTACATAACAAGCCACAATGACAGCTAGGAGATATCTTCTTTTGAGTTGTTGGCCAGCGTGACTAAAGGGACTCCCAGATAGTAACCCAGCATAGAACTGGGAAAATGAACAGCAGACCCCAATCTTATCTAAAGGAATATTGACAACTGATTGCTGCTAGAAGAGGAAAAGCTGACCATTCTAAATCAAAAATCGCTAGATAGGCTGGCAAGATTCAATAGAAAGGCAAGTAGTGGGGATTGGCTGGGGTACCAACAACAGAGCAGACAGTAGCAGGGATATCAGAGTATAAGGGCTCAAGTGGGGGGAAGGAGTCTATAGGAGGCTGCCAACTGGGAAGTGGGTGTGTAGTCGAATAAGATGTTTTGGGATGTTCTGTGTGATACACACACACACGCACCCACCCCCCCACACACATACAAAAAGATCAACAAAAAATTTTTAAAATGTATTATATTTGAGGAGGTAGCATGGAAATTTATGTCATGCTAATTAGTAGAGGTGATAAACATTACCACTGAAATCTACCCTGTGACTTCATAGACACACACAGGTGCCAAGGGTCCAAGTGCAACCGATTATGACTAGTAATAATCAGATGCATACAGATTAGAGATGCATGCGCCAACATCTCAGTGTTAGTAGCACAATGAGTCTTTCTGCAAGGAACAATATATTCTAAAATGAAATGGAGATCTTTTTTAAAGGTTAAAAACACATTCAATTTAATGTCTTACAGGGCTTATACTGCATTCAATATTGTATAACTGTATTAACTCAACTGTGAACCTAGAGACTTGCACCCACTTCTGAAAGAGATGTACTCTTGCTCTGGAGTGTGTTACTGAATATGTTAAAGCTGTAGTGAAATGCTTCCTCTAGTCATGTAGTTATTAAAAATTAAAAAATAAACAATGATTAAAATAATAATAATAATAATTAGTAGATGTGAAAAACATTACCATTGAAATCTAACTGATGACTTTATATCCATGCTCAGATGCCAAGGAGCTCAGATAGTAACTGACTGTCACTAGTAATAATCAGGTATATAGAGATAAGAAACACATGTACAAACATCTTAATGTCAATTGCATTGAAAATGAATTTTTCTGTATGAAACTGTGTATTCTAATAATGAAATGAAGATCTTTTCTAAAGGTTAAAACCTCATTTAATTTTATGTCTTATAGGGTTTATACTGAGTACACTATTATATAACTGTAACAATTCAACCGTAAACCTAAAACTTTACAGCCAATTTTGAAAAAGATGCATCTTAGCTCAGAAAATTGTTATTGAATATGTCAATGCTGCTGTAATGAAATGCTTCATCTAAGTATGTGGTTGTTAAATAAATAATTAACTGGAAAAAATGAAGGGAAGAAGAAAAATAATAATAAAAAAAAAGAAGAAGAAGAAAGTATGGATGGCTCAAGCGGCACTGGGAAGGGTTTTGACTTTCACAAATCTAGTCTGCTTTCCTAAGGCTTCCAGAGAACAAATGGAGGGCAGATGCTGAGGGCAAGCCATGGTGAACATGTCCATGGAAGGGCACGTGAGCACTGAGAGAAGTTTAGGTGAGACACACGTCCACTGCAGTGGGAGCTGCTGTGTACCAGGCTGCCTTTCTTTTACTACTTCCCTCTCCATACCTGGTTCCAGAAAGGTCTCAAAGCGGAATCCTGCCCTTGAATGTCAGTTCTCCAGAATCCTCCCCTGCACTGGCTCTGAGTTCTAGGCCAGAGAACACAGAAATCACAGCACCTGAAGGCCTTTGTTACCCTAGGAAGATGAAGATGATGGCAGATTTGAAGCAAGCTGGAGAAGGACTAGGGGTGCTGGGATCCCAACTCCCTTGCTAGGGATGATGGGAAATGAGCAGAGGATTGAACCTCTCTCTCCCCTGAACTTACACATGGGTGATAGAAGGGGATGGAAGACAGCCTCCTCATTAACTCGATCAGAGAACCACAAAGTCGGGCATATAGCTGTCGTTTATCCTGGGCTTTAAAGGCAAAAAATTTTAAAGCTCATGTGACCTTTGATGGCAGTGAAATCTCATTTGGAACATAAACAAAGCACATTGTGAGGGATTCAGGGGCCAGAGAGCTGGAAATAGTCTCAAATATCATGTACCAAGCAACCTCATCCCAAGTAGTGACTACAGAGAGAACCCTACAAAACTCTACGTGTAAAAACCACCAAGGAATTCTAATTACCCTTCTGTTCTACAAATAAGGAAACTGACACCAGTGACTGAAGCCCAGTGAGAAAAAGCTGGCAGCTCAACCATCTCCCAAATCTTAGTCTAGACTCTTTCTACCCCAGAGAAGGCTAAAAACCATTTATGAATATTAAGGGGGAAACTCAGGGCATCCTCTGGAAAGTGGGGACTCCTCCAAATCAGTACATCTATTTATTTCTTTGACTAATTGAGTTCCCCAGAGTCAATCAATACTGCAAGATGAAGTCAAGGAATTGCCAAGTTGGCTAGTAGCCATGGTTAGATGAAGGTCTACGAAAACAGAAAGCCAGCTCAGTTGGCAAGCATGTGTCACTAGGCCTGGGGTGGTCTGCAATTTCTGGAACAGTTTTCACAATCATTATCTTTCACGTCTTCCAACACCCCTGGGAAGCTGATAAGGGAGTAGACCATCAGTTCCATTTTATACTTGAAACTATATATGTAAGAATGCAATGACTTGTCTGAGAGTTAGGAAATTAATAACAAAATTAGGAGAGATATAAAGATTTTGTGATATAGTTTGTTACTCATTCATCCTTGTTGTTCTGACTACCTAGAAATATGCTCTCTGTGTTAGGGTGGTCTCTTGAACACTTTATTCTATATTCTCCAATACAGAAAGCCCAGCCATGCTTTGGATGAGGTTCTGTCTAGTAAAAGATTCCATTGTGGCTTGGACTGCAATGGTATTTACAGTAATTATGTTTAGGATACATGACTGCTTGAGAAGAACCTGGTAAACAGTTGTGGAATGAAATAAGGAAGGAAAGGAACATTTGTGAGCATAAGGCAGTGGGCTATTCTGTATAAGAAAACCTAATGAACATTTCTTCATGGAATCACCCTCCTTAGTCACAGGAATTCCAGCCAGCCTCAAAACTGGAAATCAGAAAACAAAACAAAAAACAAAGAGAGAACTCAGATGTCTGTTTTTCCAAGAGCTGCATCAATTAGTAGAATGATTTGGAAAAGAAAAGAGTTAAGAGAATCCCTCTTGGGATCCTCTAGTCTTAGATCTGGATCTTAACTGATATTTACTAGCAAGGAGATAAAAACAAACATTGTAATAGCTACCTCCCCTATTATCATGAGGACAGAGAGAGATTAAGGAAATGCGGTGCTTTGCCCTTGGCACGCAGGAAGGGGCAGCAGGTGGCTGTGCCCCTGCTCACCTCAAGCTCCTCATGTTTTGGCTTTAAGCACATTCTGCTCAAGTGAGGCCCAGTTCTGATGCATACCTGAAACTTCCTCTGAATCCTTTATCGTTCATTCATTGTTCATCTCCTGTGTCTAACATCCAGTTCTTACTAACAGTTAATGCTGAACATTTGAGCCCTCACTTGTTTGCCATTATTTTCATGTGTTTGTCCTTCTAAATAAAGCTCTGAGCCCCTGTAGGGCTGGGATCAAGTTTATCCTTTATTTTTGTGAGCTTATCATAGGGCTAGGCACACTGAATGTAGTTATTAATTGACTAGCTGGTTAGTTGAATGAGTCATACCCACCACTTGAGGCTAAGGTCCTTTTGACCAGAAGAAAAGATTTATAATTCTTCTTTGAGCCACCAAGTAAAACCCAATATATCCTTAATTGATTACATTTTCAAGTCAGGAGATCTGCTTGATTTGTCATTTGGAAACATATTGGAGTGATGGGGACTAGAGTTGGCAAAGTTTCCTGGACTTCTTAGGACACTTTGGTATGTTGAGGATCTTGCATTGCCAAGTTGGAGATAAGAGTAAACATTTCTTTTCTAAAAAAAAAATTTATTTATTATTTTTATTTTATGTGTATGCATGTATTGCCTGCATATAGGTAAGTGCACCTGTGTCATGCTATGCCCACAGAGGTCAGAAGAGGCTGTCAAATCCCCTGGGACTGGAGTTATGGACGGTTGTCAGTTGCCATGTGGGTGCTGGGATTCGAACCTGGGTCTTCTGCAAGAATAAAGTTTTCTTAATCGCTCAGCCATCTCTCCAGCCCTGAAGTAAACATTTCTTCATCATCAATTTCTACAGCTATATTCAAATTAATGAAAGCATATGCTCCTGCTATAATAATGGCACCAGTCACAACCTGAGCCATTTTACATACTGCATCTTAGTGTATTTTTAATGGACTCCCTTGCTTGACAGTGATCTGTTTTGGAATGTAAATAAGCCTTGGCTCAAAACATCCAAGCTCATTCCTAAACCAGCTCCTGAGGTGCTTTTATTCTGAATGTGTGCCCCCAAGAATCTTCAAGTGACAGCTAAAGAAAGATTATGGCAAGATGTTGGTCTGGAAATTGAGTTTGGGGTTCAGTTCCTATTTCTGATGATAAATTATTTTAAAACACGGAGGGGTTGATCAGGATTAACTTTTAGGCTCCTTCCTGATCTTTGGAAAATCCCACCTCCATTCTGCTCTGTACCAACCAATAATGACCAACAATGTCCAGGCCTACCTCTGCCTATCACCTTCTGCCATCATCTAATCATGTAGAATCTCAGATAAAATGTTTCTCCTATTTTAATTTGGAATATGACAGTCACTAAAATGTAAATAAAATGTCAAATACACTCACTGTCAACCTTTGGCTATCACGTGGAGATAGTAATTTTGATCCAGTCCATATAATAAAACTAGACTAGAACCTAAGCTAAAATTGCAACTTGAAACACAGATGCTGGACTGGCCATAAGAAATATGATGCATAATTTCCTCAGTCATTTAAGTATAGTCTGTGTTGTCTTAGAGTAGGGAAGTTCTTAGAGGGCAGAGCCTGGTTTCATTAATCAAGCTCTCCCCTAAGTCATGTGTTGACAAACAACAGCAAATGGTCATGGTCACAGTTTGAATGATGGTTACTTTCAGATCAGGTAATTCAGTAGTTGCTGTCTTTGCAAAGAATATGCAAATATATATATATTTATAAAAGAACTATACACACAGAATGAGAGATAAAGCATGTCTTAGATTGGGTTATAAGAAATAAAAGTGACTTCAGATATTTCTGATGGCTCCAGACACCAAGTGTAGGATCTGTCCCTTATCTAACAAACGACAAGGACTAAAGATCGGTCATCTCTAAGCAGCGCCCATTCTGGTTATTTTTTTAAGTTCACCAGCTCAGCATGCATATCCTGTGTTTCAAAAGGCTAAGAATGGATGACAGAAACCAAAAATAAGTTCTAACAAAGCCAAATCTCTCTACTAACTAAAAATAGAAGGGTCTCAGATATGGTGTGGTATCAGAGTAACCTTTACATAGCCAACCATAGTCAGTGTGAGCCAACAGAACATGTCCGAGATACTAAGAGAGACACATAGCTCTTGAGTCCTAAGGCAGAGACCCTCTCTATTTCTTGTTCCATAGATGTAGGAGGCTCTAATGGAGCCAATATGGAACTAGGTCTGGCTGACTTGCTTTCAAGAGTATCTCCTTTGGTCCTGAGTCCTTTTCAGTTCAACTCTCCTCTTGTCCCATTTCTTCACTGAGAGTGGCTTAGTGTCCCTCACAGTCTCTTCTCTCAGTATCCTCACAGCAACTACAGTTGAAATGGAGTAAAGACTTGAATCTGATTATCAGGTAGTCTTGCAGGAAGAATCCTTGTTCCGAGGATGGCAGAGAAGGACAGACCAAAGAGAACTCATTCCCTAGGATATAATGAGGTTGTGTCACCAGTCACAAAACGTTACCTCAGAATTTCCTTAGTCGGCTTCAGTCTTGTTTGAGACTTGTTCTGTGAGTTTTTCCTGTGTGGGGCGGCTGAACTTAACCTTCACTGATACAGAGGCCCATCACTTTGTATTTGTGGAGGACTATTCCCCTGGATTCAAACAAGCCACGTCAAAGAAGGATCCGAGCAGTGCATATACTTTGATATAATCCTCCTCTTTTGAAACTCTTAGTTCCCTAGCTTCAGAATTCTTAGTTGCTCTAGGCTGAAAGCCAAAGCCTGAAGGAGGGAACCTCTTATTTGTGGCTGCTGGCAGCCAAAGGGCCAGGGCCCGACCTCTAGAACACTGTGACAACCACCTGTCTCCTGATATTCTTAGTTATCTTTGAGAGAAAAGGCTAGTGACCAGGATAGAAAGAGGAGCAAGGAAGGGAGTGGGAAGGAAAGTGAGATGCTGAGAGTCCGAGCACATGAGCCCATGGGAAGGGAAACCCTCTGAACACTGAGAACACCATCAGAGTACGTATCCACAGTGAGCATGAAGAAATTCCATGAGCTTCTAGAAGGAAAGCAATCAATGGCAAACATCTCAAACCATATATGATCCTCTTCAACTCAACTTGATTAAACCTCATTATTATTTGGGTAATACTGCTACAAGCAAGTTCCAGGAAAAGCAGGTAAAACTTAGCCTCTTCACAAATTTGTGTGGTGCTATCATTATGTGCTAACTACATGGACCTATTCCTCAAAAGCAGTTGAGCCTTAAAGCCAACATCTACCAAGCAAGAAAGCTCTTGTGAGTCAACCTGACCTGCATTTCAAAGAGCAGTTCAATGTCACTTAATTAAAAGACAGACCTGAACTTTTCATTTCCAAAACAACTACAGACGTGGGAAGTGGATAAGAAACCACAACCGTATCTAAGGAAATACTGGCAACCAATGGCTGCTGGGAGGGGGGTAGTCAGTTTCATTTAAGGGTGAGACTCTTGGTAGGTTGACCAGGCTCCAGTGGATGAACCTGCCAAAGGGCATTCAGAGACATAAATTTGGCTCTATAGGTTTTGATAATATATATTCATATATACATATAATATATACACACATATATGTATGTACTGGAAGACATGAAATTGGGTGGGAGGTAGTAAGGGGGTATAGATAGAGTAGGGAAGGGGGTTTAAATATGGTTTAAAAAAAAATGAGAGACCACATGAAGATAACCACAGTGGCTCATCCAAGCTGTTCCAGACTAGCCCGGAGTCAGACATCGCCTAACAAGATCTCAGGCAGACCAGCAGAGCTGCCTAGCCAGCCAGTAGAGACTGCAGACTAGGAGCAGGCACAGAACAGAAAACTGCTCACCTGACAGAGACTCGTGAACAGTCACACGCAGCAAGAGCTAACTGATACAGTTACACTCCTTAGAAAGAAGCTTCCACAGAGACTTAAAAGTTTATTGCAGTAATTTTATGTAGCATTTTTAAATGAATTTTCTACATTTCTTGTTATTTGAAAGTGAAAACTCCTTCCTTGATCTTAAAGTTTTCTTGCTGAACTTGTGTGTGGCACATTTATTCTAACAAAATATATATTTTTCTACTTTGCTTTTTGCAAAAAAAAAAAAATCTATATAGGTTTATCTCTAGTTAAATGTAGACTTCTAGGACATAATTCTCTTATTTCTTTTTATATTAAGAATATATTTATTTTCATTTTATTTTTACTCTTTGAAGATTAATTTTATTGCTTATTCTACAGGGTTGGGTTAAATGATAACTTTTTTACTTACTAAAAGTACGTTAGAACTATAGGTTTCTTTTACCTCAGCTTTGGCAGACTGTCACACAAAGTTATAATATTGTCATCTTTCTTAAATCTTGCCATATTTAAATTGGTAATTTAACACTTTATTTCTTATTTTAAAAGAAAATAAAAATTTAAAGTGCTAAAAAAATTTATTGCATGAAATTAGCAAAAATTTTATGAGTCAGAAAATAAACAAAAAACCACAACAAAAACATCTGGGCACTTTCTTTGCTTTTCTCTTTCCTTCCCTCCTCCTCTCCTCTCCTCTCCCCCCTTCTTTCTCTTCTCTTCCTCTCTCTCTCTTTCTTTTATTCCTCCAGACACCAAAGAGTATGCGTGTGAGTGTGTTCATGTGAAGACTAGCAATCACCCTCAGGTATAGTTCTGTTTCTCTTTTTTCTCCTAGAGTAGGGCCGCTCATTGGCCTGGAGCTCCCACAGTAGGCTAGACTGCCTGGCAGTGAATGAGACCCAGGGATCTGCCCCAGGGATCTGTTGGTCTCCGTTTGCTTCCTCAGCACTGGGATTACCAGCATGTGCCACCACACCTGGCATTTTACGTGGGCACTGGGGAGTGAACTCAAGTCCTCATGTTTGTGCAAGCACTTTACCCACTGAGCAAGCTATCTTCCCAGCCCCCAGTCACTTTCTTTAAATCTGACACATAGCAATTGCCTTGAAGTTTGCATAACTGTAAGTATGTGTGTATGGGAGGATGAACATGCACATGTATCTTATGTCCAATGCTGTCTAAGTTCCTAAATGATAAATGCCATGTCTTACATATCTGTGTCTCCTCCATGAGGTCTTCCCCAGACCTGGGCATGCAGTCAAACACTGGTAAATATTGACTGGAAGTCTTAGCCAAACAGGAAAGAGGTGTTGAATGGTATAGCATACGCCCTTTCTGATGAAGAATTTCGCTGGGGCACTCAGAGAAAGTGAGGCTGGCAGCGCTAGAAAGATTCAAGCAGATGTGGAAGAATGGGGAGAGAAAGCATTACTACTTAGTCTGTGGAGCTGGAGGGAGTGGCATCTCTCCAGGACTTTGGTGAAATGCTGTTTGGTGAAATGTTTGGCTGGGAAGCAGAAGAAGCATGCCATCATGAGGTTGGTTTTGGAGTTCTAACTTAATCTCTGCTGTGAGTTTTTGAAAGTCATTTTAGTTCTTCTCACTGGACAACATCCTTTGCAGGATGAAAGGGCTGAGTAATGGACTCTGTAAGGGTTTGCTATTAGCTCTACACATTAAAGCAGGTTCTGCTTAAGGAGCTAGGGCTTTTTCATCAACAGAAATCTCGATGCATTAAATATACACTGTAGAAAGCAGGGTTGATGATGTTAGTCCAAAATGCCTCTTGTTCCAGATGTAGAAATTCTATGTAATGAATATTCCCTTACCTCTTCTAATCAAGGACAAGCACAAACAGCTTTTCATTTTATGGAAACTCTCTTTCCATTCTTTTTAAAAGTTATAAACTTGGATAACATATGTTACACAGCAGTAATACATGAGCACACACAGGGATGCGTGGGAATATAAGCACCTTACTGATGCCCTTAATTTTCCTGGGTTTTGAATTCCTTGTAGCTTCAAAAAGAGGTAAGAATAGTGTATGGCAGATAGCAAGGGGTTAGGGGCAAGAGGTAGTAAAGGCCTGTAAACTGACAACCCATGGGGATTGGAAGCTGATTTTCCTGTGAGCTGACAATAGATAAGATCTAAAAGCTCAAACAACTCCTACTAGCAACAATATCACATACAATTATGGGCTCCTGTGTATTCCAAGGAAACAAAACTAACCCCTTACCAGTTTTGAGTCCAACAAAGCAAGAGATTTAATCTTTTCCATGAGAAGAAATGTTACTTATGAAGACAGTAAGGTCTTATTCTAACAAACACATAGAACCCAAGAAGGACCTTTGCTGGTGTCACCGGCATAGTGCTCATAAAATATCGTTCATATTTTGGTATGCTCTTTAATAAACAAGGAGGTTCTATTCACACAGAGAGAAATGGTTAGTGTGTGGGCATAGGGGATATGTTTGGATTCCCTATGCAGTAGCATCTTTCATCTTCTTGACTCCATCGAATGTTTAGGAAAATGATTGGTCAATCCAGTCTGACCCAAATAAACTTCCAAAGAAAGGAACAATGTCCAAGAACACAGCACTTTACCCAATCATCGCTCCCCTCATTCCATCATCCACTCTTGAATCAATACCTTGTCCAAGTCAGTTGCAAAATGGCATCCCACTGCTTTAAGACATTAGCAGTATAGGTGATAGGTGACATCATGAAGGGCAGAGAACTAATTTGGTCCTGGGCTGTGGAATCCAGCATTGACTCCTCATGAAATTCAATAAAAATTCAGACAAAGGGGGAAAGAGTGTAATCCTCAGAGAGTTTTGGAAGATACTTCTTTAAGCAAATGGGATTAAACCATTGTTCCTGGAAGTGTTTTAATTCCCAGGGGCTATAAAATACATTTTGATTCCTAAAATATAAAGTCAGAATGTCATAGCAACCAAAAATACAAGATTGAGAAGGAAAAAGGGAAGGTATGCTGTAGCATAGCATCATTGCAGTCAATCGTAGATAGCCACCCTTTAGGATATAATAATTGTCCTGATTTAATAGGGCTTTGGATAGAGTTGAATAGCATGCAGGCCACAAAGCAGAACGTCTTACTTTTCATAAACATTGCCTAAGATGACTGCAATGATAATATCAGTCATTACAAAGAGGAGAGAAAGAGCTATCACATGGCTGTTCTCAGATCCAGGTCACTATGAATCCAGTAGCAGAAAGGTATGATGCTCCACCAGAAATTCAGAAGGATAACCTGAAGGAGAAACCTCATAACCTGCACCTCAACCAGGATGGTGTATTGGGAGTCCTCCAGCAAAATTAAAGACAGGAAAGAAGATACTCATAGACTGGACTGCTGGATTCTGATGAAGTCAAAATATAGGCTTCTAGCAGAGCTTGTAAGTGAGCAGAAACCATTATCCCTCAGCACTGGCCTCAATACACTAGTTTTTTGAGTGACTGGTTTATTTCCTACATAATTCTCTGTGTTCTACAACAGTCAATGGAGTTAACCTCTTATCTCCTCTCTCCTTGTTTTTCCTTCCCTTTAACCACAAAATTTTCATCTTTTTTTTTTTTTTCTGAAATTTATCCCATCCTGCCTGCAGGAAGATGAGGATTGTTTTCCTCACAGACCTAGAACCTATTAATTCTAAATGAAGGGCCTGGCAGCAGCAACCTGGTGGTATGTAAGCTGGGGGACACCAGTTTTCACTGGATTCTGACACATGATCACACTAATGCTAGGTTAATAAAAAGAGATAAAGCAGATTTTGTTTTCTAAAAATGGGGATTGAGATTTGTTGTATTATATAAAATAAGTCAAAGTATAAAAGACCAGGATGGAAATTAGTAATTTTAATATTTAAAGCAAGATCATATTTAGGGAGCATTTCACAAATACTCTATGGGGCATCAATTATCAGTTTTAAAGACAGAAAACTTCACAAACCCAAGAGTGAATTCTTGTAGAAATGGACAGGCTCATGCTAAAGCTCAAGTGGAAGTCTCAGGGACCTTGAATAGCCAAAACAATCGTGACAAAGAGAACAAGGTTGGGGGACTTCACTTCCCGATTTCTGAATTCACAGAAGTACTGATACATGTTACAGCATGATAAGCCTTGAAACCAGACACACTGACCACAAATTATATGATTGCATTTATGACTTTTCCAGAAGAAGCAAATCTAGAGCAACAGAAAGCATGTTGGTGGTTGGTGATTGTCGGGAGCTGGCGGTTGCGGGCAGGAGGGAGAAGCAACTAATAGACAGAAGATGCATTTGGGAGTTGATAAAAATGTTCTAAAGTTAGATAGCAGTATTATTGCACAAATCTGCAAACTGCTAAAAAAAATCACTAAATTATAGACTTTAAGAAGTGTGAGTTTTACAGTGTGTAGCTACACCTCCTCATTAAATCTTTGATTGAAACAAAGAGATTAAAAGAGTTATCAGAATGGCATAATCATGGTTCTAAAATCTGAACAGTAGTAGCTGGACTGGACTAGTCAGTTGTTCTGCTCACTTGTAACAGTGCTTTGTTTTGTTTTTTCCAAGTTGCTGAGTTTTGCCTGACTTTGTAAGTAATTTGAAACTCACTCTATAAGGACAGCTGAGAGAGGGGGGGGAATATGACTGATAAGCTGAATTTGAGTTCTGGCTACAATTTCTGATACTTCCTATGATACTTATTTTATTTCTTAAAAGAGGTCACATCTCTTTCTAGGCCATGGAAGTCTCTCTCTTAAGGAAAGTGAGGGGCAAGTGGTAACTTTCTGAAAGTCTCTTTGCTGAGTATTATCTTTCTTCAAGTCTCAGCTGATAACTAGCTACACACACACACACACACACACACACACACACACAGAGACACACAGACACAGACACCTAGCAAGAATGTGCAAAATTAATGAGAAAAGATAGAGAAATGTGTATATGGTGATCATTGAAGTAGCTGTTAAGATCCTACTACAAGAGGGAAAAGGTGGCCCCACTCCCTTCCCTCAAGTCTCAAGAGCAGTCTGTACTGCTGCAACTGTGATGTTTCAAGTTTTTTCTTAATCACTTAAGTCCCAAGAATCACACTAATTTCAGACTCAGTCGGAAACGAAGATTTCTAGAACTCCCTAGAATCTTTAGTTTGGGTTAGTAGGCTTATCCCTAAAAGTTATCTAAGTAGGATTCATGGATTTGCTACCCGGTGGTTGACCGTTCTGGTAAGTAAGATTACTGTTGGGCCTTGGGAAGAAGAGAAGGTGGGCACCAGACAATCTACCCATTGGCTGTGTACACACCTGTGGTGAGGGATGTGTAGCTTAAAGGTCAAATCCTAGAATAAAGAGCTTATGGCAGCATCTGGGAAAATCTTGGAAAGGAGTTAAGGCCAGGGGCTAGGACAAGTTTTCCAAAGACAGCTTCCAATTCTGAGTAAGCCAGTTCTCTAAAGGTTCTCCAAGTGGTTGTGTGACTCCTGCTGGTGTTGTCTGGAATGCTTCTGGAAAGCTTGATCTTGGATGAGTCTCTGAATTACAGGTAGAAAGAAATAGCTGGGAAGACCCTGAAGCCTATGGATTACTGTAGTTTGTCACACTTCCTCCCCCGTTTGCATCAGAGCTGGGACATAACTGTTCTGGTCAGCCACTTCATAATATCCTTGGTATCACAGACCTTTTCTTTGTCAGGGAATATACAGGATGAAGTACTAAAGTCTGAATCCTGGAGATTAATGAACTAATTCCATCTAAACATAGTTACGAAGTCTCTAAGAAATGTTAATCTTAATGCTGGGCACATAATTTCTAAATGCTATTGAAGATACGGTTCAAATTTCTAGGCCCCAACAGTACAAGCCAGATTTCTCTTAGACAAGATTGTCTGTAATCACTGACGTGTTCCTAGGCCTTTCCTGCCCAGAGAAAACATCTGCAATTCCAGTTGTCCTTTCTCTATGGACATGGTTCTTAGACTGATTCCTACCATCTTGGTATGTCCTGTGTTCAAGCTCTGGTTTTCCAATGTTCTTCCATTAAACTATCAATCCATCCTACCGATTTACTTGCTGTAGACTCTTACACTTCTTTAATGGGATTCTTTTAACTTTCCACTGTGAAGTGATCTCAGTTATTGTGTCTAGGATTATGAGCTCTTCATAAAAATCCAATTGTTTCTTGAGAATGACTTTAGATTATATTTTCTAGACTACTGTTAGCTAGATTTGGCCATTAGAGAGATTTCTGGCCAGTGGCATGTGATCCATAGAGAGGTGTGCTCTTTCACAAGGCCTTGGAGAGGTGAGTGTGCTCTGCCCTTGCCCCCATTTTCTGTTTTACTAACTTGATCAAAGAAGACAAATTCTAGTGGACAGCAGAGCCACAAGATAGAGTCTGAGCTCCTGAATCACTGATATAGAGGTGCTTTTCATACACCAGAAACATGAATTGCCATTTATGAAGTCAGCTAAGCCTAACTTAATTGTGAAAATGACTGGGGTGATTGTTTTTATTTTTTTATTTTTATTTTTTTTCTGATGAGTCACAAATACATGAAAAGGGCTTCTAGCTTGAGGAGGATTTTGTTTTTTCATTTTGATAACTGCAAGCTGATTTATAAATAATTTGGCCACTTTGACCATGAGAAGATTATTCTAAGGAATACATTTAAACCAACTACTTACACCTGTAAAAGCAGGTATTTCAGATAAAATAAACACAGGCTTTATATGTTCCCAATACAACAGTCAGCAAACACTGACACTCAGGCCTGGAGTATTGGCACATATTTGTTAGAAGCTGAGAAACCTTGTGTATAAACAAACAAAAAGGGTCCCAGGATGCAGTAATTTCATTTTTCTTTACAATGAAATAGTGACATTAATCTTAGAGCATCATCCACATTAAAATTATGTGTGCAACGTAATTACACTTTCTGTTTATAAAATTTCTCCTTTCACCTATTCATCTATTTGGCAACAATGTATGGGGAGCTTGAGGTGGCTTTATATCCAGAAAGTTTTATGTGGGATAATAAGAAGTAGAAACTATTGCAACTGGATTCTGAAGGTTGATACTGATTGTCAACTTGACAGGATGTAGAATCCTTAGGAGACAAACCTCAGGGCATGCTTGTGAGGGAGTTTCTAGGTTAGGTTAATTGTAGCAGGAAGACTTACCCTAAATGTGGGGAGCAGAATTACATGAACTGATCTTAGACTGTAAAAACTGAAGACTGTGGACTGAACACTAGCGCCCACCTCTCTCTGCTGCCAGACTGTGCTGATGAAACGTTATCTGCTGCCTCACACTCCTGCTCCCATGACTTCCCTGTCGCAATGGACTGTAGTCTCTTGTCATGAGCCAAAATAAACCTTTTTGGTCCATAAGTTGCTTTATTCAGTTTATTTTGTCATAGCAAGGAGAAAATTAACTAATGCATGGTCTGATAGACTATAATTTTACACGAAGAAAAACCATAAATACACGCTATGAAGACAAGATAAGGAAAAAAAATAAGTGAAGTGCTAAGCATTAAGTGACAGCTTTGGAATATCAAATGAACAGTACAGATACTAAATGTCAGAGTTCCCAGGGAAAAGGCTGAGAAATCAATCCTATTTAATGCATTCTTTATTGAATATCTACTTTGTGACACTAGGTGAGTATATCTTGGATGTTTTCTTTGAAGTTTTCTTTCAACATGTGTTTTGCACCCACTCTGTACTAGAAAGTAGAAATGAAGACACCTTGAAGTCCACCATGGGAAAGAGACTGTGTGATAGTGGGGTTTATTTATTTTTATTTTATGTATGAGTGTTTTGTATGTATACATGTAAGTGCATCATGTGCAAGTAATGCTCCACAGAGGATGTTGGAACTTGGGTTACTGACCATTGTTTGCCACCATGTGGGAGCTGGGAACCAAACCCAGGTCCTCCATCAGTGCTCTTAAGTGCTGAGCCATCTCTCCAGCTCCATGATAGGTATTTTAATGATTATGAGCACTGTGTATATAAAGATGGAAAGCCCTGATTGCTCACCAAATCTTCGAAGGAAAGGGCTGCTCTTGTTTTGCTCTTATCTTCTGAGTCATCCCTTTAACGTTCCATTGGGTTCCCTGTAGCTTGATGGGCAAGCTCTCTTACAAGGAGGTCGGGCATTATTCAAATGGTTGCCCTTCTCCCTCAGTTGGTTGCTAAATGAAGAGAATTTGAGTTTTTAATATTGTCACTAATGATCTATATATATATATATATATATTTTCTTGACATTTCAGGGCAATCAAGGGAAGATAAAATACTCTTGTGTAGGAGAGCAGATGTCCACATACATTACAGGCATTGCTTAGAACAGGAGGAGAAAAGAGCTCTCTTGGTACACCTCAAACCTTTTTTTCACATAGGACAGTATAGATGCACATTGGTATATTTAGTGTGAGGGAATGCTTAATGGATGTAGAACTATTATCCATTTAATGCTGTGTGTGTGTGTGTGTGTGTGTGTGTGTGTGAACTGTGATGAAGGTGAATAAGGTAATGCTCTTTGTGTTAGGATATGCCTGCTAAATAATGATAAATAACAACCATAGGTAATGGTTATGCTTCCTGTAACTGCAGAAGGAGAGAGAAAGATGTTGGTTCATTTTAAAAATATATTTTATTTATTTTTTACTTTATGTGTATGAGTATATTGCCTGCATGGATGTAAGTGCACTCATGTCATACAATGTCCAAGGAGATCAGAAGAGGACATTAGATCCCCTGGAACTGGAATTACAGATGGTTGTTAGGTGCCAGTAGGTGCTGGGAACTGAACCCTGATCCTCTGCAAGAGCAGTCAGTGTTCTTAACCACTGAGCAATCTCTCCAGCCCCAAGATGTTGGTTCTTAAAGGTGTACATGGCAAGAGATGATTCTCAAGTCCCAATTATTGCAGGGACGATATTCCCACTATCACACCTTTCCTTATGAGCATGCTTGCAACATAATTATTTGGAAAGTATATAATGTTTATCTATTGTTACAGGAAAAGTAGAACGTAAGGGGAGGTAAAGTACCCTTGAAGCTGATCATGACCTGAATAGATGTCCTGGGACTGACCTGCTTGTCTGTGAGCTTTGCAGTTCCTTCCTACAGGGTTAACCAGTAAACCGCACCCTCCATGGCAATCATACACTACCATGGTGGATGACAACAGTGTGCCTTGGGAAACAGAATCTCCTTTTTTGAGAAATCTCCCCAACTCTATGTCTTATGTCCTTATTCCATGACTTCCCTCCCTTCACCCATGCCCTTATAATCTCTTTGGAAGAAGAGTGCATATGTATAGTCCAAAAAAAAACCTTGGCTCTTAATAAGAGCAGTAAAGACTATATTTAAATTCCATTTGTTTCACTGCTATTCAAAAGCTCCCGGAGGATGCCAGAGTTGAGCCCAGTGTCTCTTAAAAAAGAGATTCATGACGGTTCTCTAAACTTAGAGCACAGTATTTCCATTTGGACATTGCCTCAGTATTGAGGGGTAAGTGACAGCAGTTGAAAAACAGATGCAAAGCCAAACTAGGGAATAATTTTAAAGAATGCAGCATCTCATGTTATTTGATCACTATATTCTCTGAGCATTTAATCCCCTCAAATATTTTGCAATCACTTCCTTTAATTACAGAGAAAACACCTTAGAGTGACATGGGTGCTCAGGAGCATCCCCTTCTGTTTCCTTCTTTCTGTTTAATCAAGAATTTGAATCACCTTTCAGCTTCCTAATCCTATAATCCTAAAAGGAATTTACTCTGCTCCAAACTCTGCTTGGCAAGAATCTGCACAGTGGAACCTGGAGCCCTCTCACAAAGACTTTGAGAAGGGAGAGGAAATCCTAGAGGCAGGCTTGCTGGCTTGCTCTCAGAGATCTGGGAAATTAAGGCCCATTGGGAGTAAAGACTTTGAGCTAATATTCTGAAGATACGGAGCTAGGGGCCTGCAACAGATTTACTTAGGGGTTTGTTGTGAAACTTTTTGAATGGGGCCAGAAAGCCGCTTTAATTCAAATTTGGAGGCAATAGATATCTTCTATTTCTGTCTTCTCGTCCCTCTTCCCTTTCCCTTCTTTCCTTTCTTCCTTTCTTTTTTTTCTAATATCATAAGTGATTTTCAGTCATATCAAAAATTGAGAGCAGTGTAACTGAGCTTGAATGTTATAATTTATAAATACATAGGATCCATCAATGATGTGCTTAAAAAGATTCTAAATCAATATGATTCTCTGTTGTGCACTCTAGAAAGAATGTGAAAGAACAACGAAATGGTCATCTCTTCAGGTCCAGCATTGCTAAGCTTGAGGATAAGTAAGGTGTCCTGAATGTGCCAGTGTACCCATCTCTAGGAGACCAGACACAGCATCTACAATGATGATATCCACAGATTTTCGGGACAGATCACACTTCCAATATTTTAACACTTTCTTATCTAAATCACACTCACTCAACACAGAGTACACTAAGATCCTTTTCAGGCCATAGGTCTATGCTTCAGTGAATATGATCACCGTAAGAGAGATTAAAAAGTCAGTTCAAGCTGGGCACAGTGGTGCACACCTTTGATCCCAGCATTCTGGAGGCAGAGGCAGACAGATCTCTGTGAGTTCAAAGCCAGCCTTGTCTACATAGTGAGTTCCAGGAGAGCTGGGGCTACAGGGAGACCCTGTCTCAAAAAGACCAAAAAAAAAAAAAAAAGGTCAGTTCAAATCCGAGACTACATTGTATCCCCTCAAATAGGATTGGAGCCGCTTTCCCCCATCCACAAAGCTGACATTGTTTTACCATATGCACAGCTGTTCTTGTTCCTGTGTGGCTGGCCGCAGAGCCGCTTGCCCTTCCCTCTCCAGCTCATCTCCAAGAGCAGGAGTGGCATTCCCAGGTTTTCTCTTCTCTCACGGCCGCACCTGCACTGTTTCTCACACAACTCAATTAATGCTGCAAACTGGTAAAAGATGATGGCCCCTGCTTGATCCAAGAATCTCATCAGTGAAATGAGCCCATGTATCCCAGACCACATGCTGGGAAGAATACTGGGGGAATACGGATTTGTAATGCACCTTCTTATCAGCCCTGGGTCGCTGAATAGGGCAGACTTTTTTCTCTGAGTCTCCATATGTTCCACTCACATGGATCAATAGAAGCACCATATTGTCTCCACGGAGCTTTAGATCCTCACCCAGATTGTTTTTTCTCAAACATGGGATGCCCTGAAGCTTTGGCTGACAGTGTAGAATGGGGAAGCAGCCTGCAGTGTTTCACAACCACAGACTGTGGGGCATACCTCAACAATTTGTGTTTTAAATAGCCCCAAAAGACCTCCTCGTAGAGCTTAAAAGCAGAAAAATGCAGCAACTACAGCGCTCAAATGCGATCTTAACTTCCAAAGTGCTTTTTTTGGTAACATGATAGAAAAGTTAAAGTTAGGAGTGCACAGCTGCCCAGCCGGCATCTAAGCACATCCCAACAGGAGTGAGTCAACACGCTTGGGGCGACAGCTGGGTAAACATTTCTGATAAAGCCTCACAGTTGTGATAGAGCTTCATATGTGTGTTGGATGGGTTGAGAGCTTAAATGTCTGTAAGCAGAGGATGGAGTAGGAAGGGCACTGACAAACTGGCGGAGATGAAGAGAAAGACAAGGATGGGAACAAAAGCAGAATGGTATGACAGGAGGAAAGATGGTATATTTAGCCTGGAGAACCAAAACCTGGTGAAGAGTCAGGAGCATCAGGGATGAGTACTCTCTTCAAATATATCAAGAGCCAACACAGGGGGCAGAATGATTGTAAGAGCCAGGGAGGAGGTGCATGACCATATGGAAATAGAGTCCTATAAGCTCCTGGGACCCTGTTCATGTGAATCTACAGCAATGGTGTCATAGTACACAAGTCCCATGAAAACTCAAGCAGACAAAAACCCAGCAGAGAACTGGGGAAATGAACAGCAGACTCCAATCTTAGCTGAAGAAATATTGCCAACTGATTACTGCTAGGTGAGGAAGAGCTAATCTTCCTAAAGTGAGGGACTCTAGGTAAACTAACTAGACCTCAATAGATAAACTAGATAAACTTGCACTGTGGAACATCTGGGGCCACTAACTTGACACCCTAGGCCTTAACACAAATGACAGAATGTATGAATTCCAGTGGGGGGGTGCTATGGGAGGTGCCAGTGGGGATGGGGGTATAAAGATGGTTAAGATGTACTGTACGAAATACACAAAAATTCAATAAAAACAAATTTTAAAAAAGAGCTAACACATGAGAGACTCTTTAGACACGTAGCACATATAGAGTTCCAGTGATCAGTGACAGGCAAGTGGGTGAAAGTAACCAGGAGACAGATTTCACCTAAACATAAAATGCTTCCTGAAAATCAAAACTGTTCAGAGATGGAGAAGCTATGGGACATATTAAAAAATATTTTGTGTTAGAGTCCTTCATGAGATCCAAAGTCCTAACAGTCTCCTTCCAGGACACCACTATTCAATCCCAGCTCACAGGCTGTGCACCAGAAAATAACTCCTTGTTCTCGCCTCCCGATGCTGCCTGCCTCAGCCCACCTGCCAGGAACAATCAACTAGTAGGTAACAGGGGTTTAAGAGGACCAAATGTCACAGATACTTTTGTATCCAACACCATCACTAGCAGAGAAGGAATCTCATCTTAGTATATGCAAGAAGAGACAGTGGGGTGGGTAGAGAGAGATGGAATAGATTTTTTTTTTACTGTGCTATCATATTTTTATAGAAAATCACCTTTGCAAATGTCTTTGAATTTGTCTCTTGATAAAAATGACTTATAATGCACACACTTTGGGTTTTTTCCCCTCTTTTCATTAAATATGCAAAACTAAATACTTTAGTTTCCCTGGAGAATTTAGTTCTCAAATTATCCACCAAACACAAGATAGTAAATTTCAGGAGCCATCCTAAAATTCTTAGCCACTTGTCCATCTGGAAGATAACGGAATGATTTATGAGGAGATTCAATCTAAACACCATTGCCACCTTCCCACAGGGAGGCAGTATGTGGTTGTGCAATGAGCACTTATCTATGAGTCCAACTACCTGTTTCAACCGCTTGATGTAGCACCTTGGCCAGCCATTTTCTTCCCCTGCCAATGCCACTGCCCGATCCTGGTGGCTATCGTTGGGCGATGCATCCATAATCATCCAACAGAGAAGACAACACCGTTTAATACTCAAGGAGACCAGACTCAAATTTGTGGCACTTTGCTGGCCCTAACTTTTCAAAATTCTCATAACTTGGAAAAAGACTTTTATGCACAACATTTGACATGGAATTGTGGCTTTTCAGTTATTTTTTACCAATGAGATAAAATTAAATGGACTTCAGTTGTCTATGACTGAATTCTATTTAGATTGCTTTGGTGGTCCTTTGCTAATGCTTGGACATGCTTATACTGTATTTGCTTCATTCATACGCATAGTTTAAGTGAATCCAACATAGGAATACTTTTTTCCAAACATCAAAACTGAGGAGCAGTAATAATGGAGAGTTATTATTTTTCAGTCTCTGGTCTTCTTACCATTGTGCACCTATAATTAGCATCATTTTCTTTTGTTCCTTATAAAGTGATTTTTTTTTTTTTTGGCCTGAGCACCAAGTAAGTCTTTTAAACATGCAAACTGTCACAATTATCCAGCAAGCATAGTATTAGTATTTTAGTTAAGGACATTAGTACATGTAAAGATAAAAAAAAAAGAAAAAAGAAAAGATCCTCAAAGATGACCGGGAGTGCACAATGCTTCTAGGAAGGCAAGTTGCAAGCCCCTCTGGGAGGAATACATAAAACAAATTTATATTTACAATCGCTCCCTGCCTGCCTGGATAAAGTGAGGTCATTTTGCCAAGTGTTGCAATGGGAAGCGCTCTTTGGGAAGGGGCAGTCACTCAACATGGTGGGTTAGAAAGCTGTAAGGATACTGAATGGAAATTCGGAGGGATATGGAATAGCTTTTCAGCTTTTATTTCATCCTTCAATCGTCTTCAATCATATCTTTACTTTCTAAGATCATTTGCTTAAACTTTCTTCTCAGTTGCAAGCTGAGCAACTGCAGATTCAGTGGGTGTGCCCTAACATCCCTCCTAAACTCAGCATAAAAGGACATGAACCCATTTTGGCATATACAAGATATAAAATACTTCCTTAAATTGCTTTGACCATATGAAATAGTAGGAGATGGATTTTCATCACAATCTCTAATACCTACCACTGAGCATACATTTGTGTCACACATGGTAAAAAAAAAAAAAAAAAAGTCTAAGAAACAAAATTTCCACTTTTGACACTTTGATGTTCCTGTCTCTGTCTTTCTATCCAGTGATTCTTCCTTCCTTTTTTTGTGATATTAATTCAGTAAATTAAAGTCACAATCTGCTAATAGACTGAGAGATATCAATGTGAAAAATAAAAATCAAAGTGAAATTCTCTTGCATGAAGGAAGCTCACATGAGGACATTAGGTGATGAGATCACTGATCTAGAGGCCACCCGGCTGTGGGTCTTTTTCAGCTGACCACCGAACTCACAGCAATTAGAAAGCAAGATGAAAGCTGTGGGCCATAAAACCTGCGTTTGACTCTCACCTCCCCAGAGACAATTCCACTTGTACCAAATCTCTCGATTTTTGGTTCCTGTGTTTTCCATATGGAGCATTCTTCTAATCTGTTCCAAGTTATTGTGACATTTTGTGAGTTAATACAAGTGAAAATCTCTTACCAAAAATGCTTGAGGGAGCCAAAAATGTTTTAGAGTTTGGATTTTATCAGAATTTGGAATAGTGGCACATATGTATGTATATATGCATATATATAGAGGGGGGAACATATACACAGAGAAAGATCTTAAAGATGAGACTCAGTACTAAGCTTGAAATTCACTTACAAATCATGGAAACTTTACACATGTGGACTTGTAATTTCATATGATCAGTTCAAGGGTTTTAATTTTGTACTTGTATCATAATGGTATTAAAATCCTTGAATTTTGGAACACTTTGAATGTTGGATTTGGAGGTCAATGAACCTCAGCCTGCTAACAATAACTAACTCTTGTCTTTTGTCTGTCCACTGATGAAGTGGCCAGTCCTCCACACAATGGAACTTCTCCCCAGCAGACAGCCAGTGGGGTTTTAGTTTTGTTTTGTTTTCAGCACTTTAAAAGCAAACAAATGATGTGGAGATAATGTGTGCTCTGTGTAAACTTTCCCCTTCTTATGCCTAAAACCTGTCAAAATGTTTGAATGTGAGAGGATTATTCAAGATTCTCTTTATGAGACATTTGAGCTTAATTTCTGCTGTTTCTTTTCAGTCTAGGGCACTCCCCCGTCTCCTCGGCGTTGAGTCTTAGTTTTTCACCTTGTAGGTGGGTTTGATTAATATGTCTGTCAATCATGTGCAAACTTCTTTGAGAAAATGAAAAGTAATGTTCAAGCATTTAAAATAATGTCTTTCACAGTTTCTATCTCAACATGTCTATGACAAAATTTCTGTGAAAGATATGTGGCCTAGAGGAGAAAAAAATGTTTTCCCTCCTTCTCTATGCTGTGGACAGAACCCAGGACCTTATACATGTGACACAAGTACTGAGACTCATTCCCAGCCCAAATACCTGTTTTATAAAGTAATCAAACTTGTCTGGCATTTATGAAGAAGGCTTCTGAATCTGTCAGATATACAAGGAAAGGGAAATGAAAGCCTTAACTAAGAGCCCAGAAATTGGATAAATATTTAGTTAATTGGGATCATGTATATCTCAAACACTTCAAGATTATTTATTTATCTATTTCCTTATCTATTTATTGATTTTCAGAAATAGGACATTTGCAGCCTAAATTAACTATGATAGTGGTAACTTGGCTTCCTTTGGTAGACCAGACTTCAGAAGTCATGGCTAGAACAACCCCATGACAAGACTTCCCAGGCTGTCAGGGAGCAGTAAGCCTAGTCTGTCCACACCTGCAATGGACACATAGACAGCTTTGTGGAGAACAGAAAGGCAAGTGGGCAGAAGAACATGAATAGGAAGTGGGTAAAAATGGGCACAGCAAGAATTTGTACAATTAAAACCAGATCTACGCCAACCGGTTTGATGTCTTTCTTTGACCCCGGTACTGCTTATCTTTGCTCCTAGAATAAACTAAGAGATCTAGAAATCAGACTGGACTAGAAAAGTTAACATGTTACGCCTTAGGGTACTCTTAAGAGATATTTGCTACAATCTCCTTCCTCTTCAGCTCACTCTCCCATTACTCTCATGTTTTCATCCACCTCTGAGACCCATTCCTAGGCTCTATATACCCTGAGACCTCTTGGGCCCCTGGGTACAGCTTAGAGTACAAGATGTGTCCATATCAGTAAAAACAAAAACAAAAACAAAAACAAAAACATTGCTATTGAACATCTCTACCCATAAAATAAATCAAAGAAAAGAAAATTTAAAGTTAGGATGTCAAAAATTGAAGGCATGAGTGTATTGCCTGCATGTGTGTTAGTATATCTGTGCCATGCAAGGTCAGAAGAAGTCATTGGATTCCCCTGGACCTAGAGTTAAGGATAGTTGTTAGCTGCATGTGGGTGCTGGGAATTGCACCCAGGTCACCTGCAAGAACAGCCAGTGCTCCTAACTGCTGAGCCATCTCTCCAGCCCCTGAAGGCCTATTTCTCACACCGTTTTCCTTGGGTATTCTAAAATGCTGTATACTAGGTAATTCATAAAATTTGTTGGCTGCACATGTGTGATAAAATGTAGCTCAAACACAGATGATCAAATACAAGAGTGTTCTACAGCACTTTGTTCCATTTCATCTCCTCTGGTTGTCAAAGGACTTAGTGTTTTGTGTTTGCCAAGAACCTAGGTTTGGAATCAGAAGATCCATATAAATTCCAAGCCAGTACAGTTACTTACTAACTTGTAACCTTGGGCACCTTTTTAATTTCTTAGTGCTCAGTTGGTTACATTTAAAACTTGGCTGCCAGTAACTGTTCTAGTCAGATCACAGGTTTAATGTGAAAATAAAATGCAGTAACAATCAGCAAACTACTCATTAATCAACAAAGCAATATTAAATATAAGATTAGGTTGATCATGTTATTTAAATAAGTCATCTCTCGCTTTCTTCTGTGAGCTGTTGACTTACACTACTTTAAATTTAAGAATCAGAGAAAAACGGTAACACTTTTTCTGAAGGTAAATTCAAGAAGCCCCACACAAACATTTTTAAATGTCCCATCTTTGACCTCTAAGTGATTCCTCTAGAAGAGGAGCCCTCATCTGCTAAAATTTCTTCAAGCAGGAAACCAGGCATATGGGGAAAAAACACTAGGGTGCAAACGAGCCAAGCCTCATATAACACTAACAGCCCCTTGCAAATATGTTCTTCTGCTTTTCACATGAAGACTTAGCACTACTTGAATAAGAACACATAAAATAACAAATCCTTTGTGGTGAGGATGGAAGTGGAGGAAGAGCTTGGTCAAAGAGTTGACATTTTCAGTTAGGAGGAATACAGTTTAGAAAACTCTATTATGGGGCTGGAGAGACGGCTCAGCAGTCAAGAGCACTGATTGCTCTTGCAGAGGACCTATGTTTGATTCCCAGCACCCACATGGCAACTGACGGCTGTCTGTAAATCCGGTTCCAGGGCATCTGACACCCTCTTCTGACCTCCATGGGTACTTGCATGACACTGCTGCACTTACTGCAGGCAATACACTTATACACATAAAATTTTTTTTAAAACAGAAAAATCTATTGTATAACAAAGTGTTATAGATGTGGATGCTGAAAAGTATTATGTACTTTAAAATGAAGAATATATATTACAATATACATTTTATTGAACTTTCGCACATTTCCTATAATACATCTTAATCATATTTAGACCTCTTTGTTATTTACACAGCTTCCCCCACCCGATTTCATGCATTTTGTCATATATGTTAAGGCCTAACAAGTCAAGTTTGTGTTTCCAGATGTCCCTCAGTGTGAGTTCATCCACTGGAGCCTGGTCAGTCTATCTAGCATCACTCCCTTAAAGAAGACCGACTCTCCCTCACCCAGCAGAAAATATATTTTAAATATGTTTGTCACCAAGAAATTATGACAGGTAACAGACATGTTTAATTTGGTCTTTTTCCTTTCCATAATACACACAGCTATCAAAGCATCATGCTATATACTATATGAATTATTTTGTCAAATAAATATGGTAATTGAACAAAAATCCTCCATTAAATGTTGGAAAAATTATATTATCCAATAAAAAGAAAGAACATTTCCAGAGAAATGGGGATTTCAGTAGAATCTCTACTGGCCAACTACTTTTAAAGGTTGTGCAATGTGCCATGCAGATGACAATGAATTATCACTGTCTAAGCTTATCATGAACTTTGTCCTAAACCTCTAAACTTGCTATGACTTTTGACCTATGTGGCTAGACATGGGTCCTGGGTTAACTGCACAATGGTCCACCTATTTCAATAGTTAAGCAATCCTTTAAGTATTCTGGGTCTGAATACACTGACTGTGGGTCTCAGCATCAGTGTTTTTAAAAGACTTATCAGTGAGGCCACCCCTAATTCTACCCTGTGGTCTCTAGAGCAAAGGGTGATGTGCACAACCAAGAGACCATGTATCTTATGACTCCCAAGTATATATAGCACATGGATAGGGCCAAAATTAACTCCATAGAGAACTAAAGACACCTACATTTACAAATCCAAGTCTTGACTGTGCTATTTGTAGGATGGGCTTTAGCAGAAATGATAAATTAGCTCCAATGGAAGATCTCAAACAGTATTCTTCCAAGGGAGGAAAATGGACATCTTAGCACAAATGTAACTAACATCCTCTTTCAATTCTCTCCTAGTTCAGCAGGAGAAGTGAAACATTTTTAAAACTAACAGAGGTCTATTACCATCCCTAAAGCTTCATGAAAATTCAGAAAAGTCTTAATAGCATAAGCCAAGTTACTTATTTCTGAACGGAAAGGTGAGAGGGCTGTGACTTTACAATAACAGGGTGAAAAACAAAACTTCCTGAGAAAAGATATTTAACTTTCAAGTCAATTAAGACCTACAGGCAAATAACATCAATTTGATATTATTCTTTCAAAATTAAAAAAAAATAAAGTGTGAGAGAGCAGTTTCCACATCTGGCTAGTGGCCAGTGATAGTCTTCAGCATTGTGCCTGACACACCTGAGAAGGAATACGGGGATGCCTTGGGCAAAAGTCAAGCCTTCTTTCCACAGGAAGTTCCGGGAGACAACCTTAAAGTTAAAGCAATTAGCTAACTGACTCTGTACTCAACTTTTTTGTAGACCTCTTTGATTCCTTTGATTTTGGATCTACAATTTACTATCAATTTGTTTTCATGCTCCAAAACCCTGGGTGAACTATCAGTGATACTGACGTCATCAGTCTTCAGTGGCCATGCCATTGAGAGTCACTGCTCACATAAACGCATGCAGAGAATAAACATAATAGAGAGGCTTTAGGCCTTAATAGACAAGGAAAGTCTGGGGAAAATGAACAGTCATATTGCCATAGCTTTAGTAACGTACAATGCCCCTTTATCTACTATATAACTTTTACTTTGCACCAAACTGGAAGCTCATTCCTCTTGGTGCAGATTCAATTCATAGGTTTGAAGGAAGATAAGTCTTTAGCTAAAAAACACAGCAATCAATATCAGCTTGGAGATACTATTTTATGGGATCCTGTCAAAATGTTTCTCCAAGCCCTGACCTGAGCAACACTCTTGAGTGTGTTGTAAAAGAGACCTCCACGTGATGTTTGAGTAGTCACTAAGAAAGCGCTTTCTGAGAGCTGGAGCTAATTGGCTTACAAGAGAGAAAACTCATGATTGGAATTTTATTAGCTCAATGTCTCACTTACTGAAGTACACGGCTGTAGGTTCAACTCCTACAACTTGAATCTCTGAAGGGTTTGTTGTAGAATCTGATGTTGAATCACTGAGGAGTCTGGTGTAGAATTTGATGACCTCCTCAGTGCAGAACAGAAGTCCACTCTGGAAGACTTTGCCTCTGCGGGCACTCGGGATGCTTTTCCTCTGGAACGGAGGAGGCTGGCACGCTTCTGCTACAGAAGGTCTTTGAGCTCAGAAAATGACTTTATTTCTTTAATGTTCCCGATCTTTGCTAGCTCTGTTCTACTGTCTTGAATCCCTGTCTCCTGTCTTCTTTCTTATAAGCCTTTCATTTTGTAACCTATGTTTCTGGCATTTGTAATTAAATATTCTGATGCCTCCTCTTATGCTATCTTTAACTTCTTGCTGTCCTTTACCTACTCAGATAAGCCATAAGTAGCTGGAACACACTTAGCCACTTGCTCACTGTACTTTGTGCCTGTGTCTTTCCTTGAGGCTAGCTCTGAGAATTTTATCTACTCTGAGTGCTTACCCTAGAAAAACTGATACAGGCTGGTCCTTGCTCCTATATTCTTCTGAGGATCTATGCAGCCCTGGATCTCAGCCTCTGTACACTCCAGACTGTTTTTCACTACTCCAATTCTAGATGAGAAAAGCGAAAAGTGCTCTCTATTCAGTAATATGATTACCAGAGCTTCTTTCTCTGCCCTAAGGTAAGACCTTTTCAAGAGGGGGATTCCCAAATAAACTAGTTCATGCTTAGAAAAGCCAGAAAGGGCTATGGAGTTCTTATAGTCTAGAATAATGTGCAGCTGGAATACTGGAACTTCCCTGGCTGAAAACTGTAACCCAGCAGATAAAGGAGAGGTAATTCCTGTGTGGGGATGACTTAGAGCTTCCAGGTGACTGGAGCTCACCTCTGTTAAGTCAACAAACACTTTCTGAAGGCCCATGCAGAGCTATGCACTTTCACTAAGTGAAGATAGATGTTAAAAAGAAAAAATCAGCTGGGTATGGTGGCACATGCCTCTAATTCCAGCATTGGGGGGCTCAGGAGGTGGAGGCGGGTGGATCTAAGTGAGATCAAGGTCAGACCGGTCTACATAGAGGGTTCTAGGCTAGCTGCGGCTGCAGGGAGACCCTGTGTGAAAAAATAAAGCCTCTCTGTTATTGGGCATTAAATTGTATCAGGTACACTACATTGATTGTCTCTAATCCTTCAAATAACAACTCAAAAGAGCTAATGTCGGGCTGGAGAACTGGCTCAGCGGTTAGGTTAAGAGTACTGACTGCTCTTGCAGAGGATCCAGGTTTAATTCCTAGCACCCACATGGTGGCTAATAACCATCTGTAACTCCAGTTCCAGGGGATCTGATGCTCTCTTCTGACCTCCTTGGGCATTGCAGAACATGGGTACACTTACATACATGCAGGCAATACACTGACACACATAAAAGTAAAACAAAACATAAATGAAATATTTTAATAGAAAGAGCTAATGTCTCTGCTTAGGACAATTTATGTTGATTGTCCACTTGGCAGTGCCCAGAATCACCTAGGACACAAGCCTCTGACAGTGCCAGGGAAGGAGTTCTACATTCAGTTAATTGGGACATGAAGACCCACCTTAAATGTGAGCACACCACTTCGTGAGCTGGGATTCTGAACTGAATGAAGAGAAGACAGTAAGGTGAGCATGGGCATCCATTTCTCTCTTCTTCCTGACTGTGGATGTGAGGTGACCAGCTGTCTTATACTCATGTCTCCATGTTGTCCGTGTGATGATGGACTGAACCGTTAAACTGTGAGACTAATTAAACTCTTCCTTCCTTAAGTTGTTTTTGACAAGTGTTTTGTTGAAGCAAGGAGAAAAGTAATTCATGCATCGTAGGACAAATGGGAAAACAGAAGCAAGATCATAAATCTACCAGGAGGAAAAGTGAAAATTTCAGGCGCAATTTCATTTAAAGTCAATGTCCAAGCTCCTCCCAAATACAGTATGTGTGATACTATTCATTCATTTACCAGTTAATTTATTCAGTTACCAAGGGCAGCCAAGGACTACTATGGGCAGGGTCATGGCTAAGCTCACTGTGGAAAGCCCCTTCCCTATGGAAGATCACGGTAAAGGCGCTCAATGTAAAGTGCTATGGTTTGAAATCAGAATGACCCCAATAGGATTATATATTTGAACACCTGGTTCCCATTTGATGGTGCTGTTTTCAGAGGTTATAGGATGTTTAGTAGGTGGGGCCTAGCTGGCGGAAGTGGCCTCCTGGGAGCTGACCTTATGGGTTCTAGCTGGTACCAGTTCTGACCTGAGTTCTCTACTTGTTGGACCACTAAGATGTGAGGAGTCCCAGTCACAGGCTCCTGCTGTTCCCAGCTCTGCCATGTGTTCCTCATCATGAAGGACCATGCCCTCTCAAACGCCGAGGACAAATAAACCCTCTCACTCTTAAGGTGCACATTCTTAAGTATCTGGTCATAGCAGCAAGAAAAGTAAGCAATTCAGGGAGTTCTTTGAAGGCTTCAGAATGCTGACTTGTACATAAACCATGTGATACCATCTATGTAAAGCATTAAGTAGATTAAAATAAACTGTAAAGTACATTATGGTTTTGTAAGAAGTGACTGCCACAGCTATGTAATGCTTAAAGATGAGATTTTTCTCCTATTTCTGATAGGTGCTAAAGTTTAAGAGGAACTGAATTTAGCTGAAAGAAGGCATTGCTTTAATTTTAAATTAAAATCACTTTTACATGTTGATATAAAAGCAGACCATCCAACAGGAAAACATATGCAAGCACTAACCAGGGGAGACTTTGGTCTAAGCAGGTTAAGGAATTTCTAGGACAGTAAAGATTTAAGGAACCACTGTTCTCAAACAGTGAGCTACAGCAGAGCTGTCTATTCTTAAAAACTTCCATTTGTACTCTTTATAGTCTCTGGAAGTCCCTTCTCTACAGAAATAGATTAGCAAAGGGTTTGAAAAAGATTAAATACTAGAAGCTGAGTTATTTCTTAAGTACAATGAAAGTGCATGCCCCCTTTGGTATATAAAGAAACTAACACGAAGTTAAAATAGATAGCCAAAGCAATCCTGAGTACTAAGAGCAATACTAGGGGGATTACCACACCAGATCTCAAATTATATTACAGAGCCATAGTCATAAAAGCAGCATGGTACTGGCACAAAATCAGGCACACAGGACAAGACGGAGCATAACTGAAGACCCAAGTATGAGTGCATGTGTTTTCCTTCACCTGATATTTGACATACTTTGGACATAGGACTTAAAGCAGTGGAGCTAAAATTGACCTGGAAGCCTCCTCTCTGAAGACTGGCTCTCATAGCTTTGGAGGACACTATGCAAGCACCTAAGGGAGAAAATCAATCAATCGTCCAACCCCAGGTTTGAAGCCTAATAATCATAAGAATGACTTGCACAGCAGACTGTATCTGTGCAATAGTGACACTTTTATCTTGGGGGTAATCAACAGCTACTTAATTGGCCCTAAAACCCATTCAATGGGAGGGAACTCATGTGTGGAACTGTATATGTAGCCAAATACACATGGCTGGGGTGGTCACAGATATTAGAGAAAACCCTAAGTTTGTCACTTCCCTAGACAAACATAATTTCTTACTGTATGCTAACTATGGACAAGTATGCCAGTCACCACTCATCAAAGAAGCTTCTTTTGTAACAGATGGAGATGATTACAGAGTTCTAAAACTGGTCACACACAGGGAATAAGTGTTGTGAGCTGCTCAACCCTAAGTGACACATCTATAATGGAACCTCTACACCCCAAGGCTCAAGGAACATGGTGGAACAAGGAGTAGAGAGAATACTAATATATCTCTCAACTCCTATCACTGAAACTTCGTGTACACAAAAGGCCCAAACTGGCCAAAGTATAGAGAATAAGAGTCTGCAGAGTGTGGATCCCTGGACAGGACTCCTGTATTAAACTTCACCCACTCAGGACTCAGGGACCATTGTGGAAGAGGGGACAAAAAGATTCTAAGAGCCATAGGTGCATGACCATAAGGAAACAGAGTCTTACAGGCTCCTAGGACCTTGCTCACATGAACCTACAGCAACAGTGTTAGCATGCACAAGAACAGCATAGAACTGGGGAAAAAGGCAGGAGGCCACAACTTTGGTAAGAAGCTAATGGCAGCTGATCATTTCTTAGTGAGAGAGAGCTGATCTTTTTTAAGGGAGTGACGCTAGACAGGCTGAACAGGCTCTAGTGAATGAACTCACACTGAGGGACATCTAGTGACAACAACTTGACTTGAGAGGCCTTAACACATATGACAGAATGCATGAACTCCTGTGGGTGGGCTATGGGGGGATATGGATAGGGAAGGGGGCTAAATTCAGTAATTTTTTAAAGCAGTGATAAAAATGTATTAGGAAATGCTTAGTGACTTTGGCATATCGTGACTCTTAGGTTGTCTTGAAGAATACTTTTGCCAAACCTATTTGATTACATTATCTTCTTTCAAGAACATCCAACAAATTTGAGATATATTATTATCATTTAGAAAAGGCAGGGCAAGAATATTTTACATCTTAGATAAGGAAACTGAAACTTAAGGTTGTAAAATAAATGTCCAACTGGGAGAATCTCGGGTAGTTAGTCTTGCCTGGCTTTTACTTAGACTGACATCTGACTTTCTTTTTTTGGTCTTTTTGAGACAAGGCCTCCCCGTAGCCCCAGTTGGTCTGGGGCCATGCAGACCAGGCTGGACATCTGCCTGCCTCTGCCACCTAAGCGCTGGGATTATAGATGTGTATCACCACCCATGTCCTGCTTGTTCAGACTGACATTCTTATTTAAATGTATGTCTTTATAAAATTATATCCACAGACAACATTCCAAAAAGTGTTCACAGTGGTCTTTCCTGGATAGGATTTCAAGTGATTTTTATTCTTTTTATTTTTCAAAAATTCTCCAATTAACCTGTGTTGCCATAGCAGTCAGAAATTTATGGAGATAGAGATGCATTATGTTTGGAATACTCTACCTAGGCATGGAACTTGTGATTTAAAGAGAGACCCAAATTATCTATGCCATTTATTTTTAGAAAAATCTCAAGTTGCCAAAAGAGTCCAATGGAGTAGAAGAGCGTGTATCTGGACACATTCTCCATTTATCAATTTTTTTGGCTTGCTTGTGAACTACTTAGAGCTGCTGCAGAGTATAGTTCCAGTTTCTAATGACCTCTTCCTGGTTTTTAAATCCAAGATGACTTTTAAAAAAAGTTCTATCCCAGAACTGGGTGTGTGCAACTGGACAGTGTATGCAGTTGCAGACAACTTCTTGGAATGTTGTCTCTGGATGTAATTTTATAAAGACTGACATTTAAATAAGAATGTCAGTCTGAACAAGCAGGACATGGGTGGTGACACATATCTGTAATCCCAGCACATCGACCCTGGAGTAATCTTTAGAGCTAACTCTCCTCACTTGTACAACGGGTGTTGACCTGGACAGGGTAGCAGAGAGGACACATAAGTGACAAAGACCCAAACAAATGCCAAGCTAGAGCAGTCTTCAATTTGCATCTGTTGAGAGAGGATTCTTTTCCATGAAAATTGAGTCTTAGAAAGATTATCCAATGTGACAAGGTCATAACCCCAGCAAATGTAGAAGCTCAGATGCTTCCCCATCTCAACTTTCTGACTAAGCAGCCTGCTAAAGCATTTTCTATAGGTACTACTTGAGAGTGTTCGGTAACCCCTTGCTAAGGGGCAGGTGGGAGTGAGTTCCATCTGCCCTGGGGAAATTCTTCCTAAATAAACTGGAATTCTGTCTCTTTCAGACGTTTCCCACTGTCTCTAGTATTCCTTTGCAGAGGAATTGGTTTATCAGCCATTTTAAATATATTTATTTTTAAATTTTTAATTGTTTTTATTGTAGTGTATATCATACATGAGTATAGTCTTTGCGTTATTTCCATCCCTCACCAGTGCCCTCCAACTCTTCCCATGGCCTTCCACTCCCTCTCAATTTCTTGTCCCCTTCTTTGATTATTATTGTTGCATATACATACATTTAAAGTTATACACACACACACATACACACACACACACATACATACACACACAGATGCACGCACACACGTGCACATACCCACACACATATAAAATGCACTAAGTCCATTTAGTATTCTATGTATAAAAACAAATGTGCAGAGAAGTTGCTGGTGTGTAACACTAAATAACCTGTAGTTTTATGTCTGAAAAAATGAGGAACTCAAGGGAGAAGGTGTCTGAAGGTATGAAGGCCTTCATCGTAATACTGTTCTGACACTTCATCACTGAAAATCTAAGAGTCTTAGGGCAGGTTCTCTGATTGGAATCAGCCTCTACTTCTTCTGTAGCAGGAGTTGATTCCCCTTGCCTATTCACGTTTCTGGTTCTCACCAAACCTAAGAGCACATGTTCATCTGCTACATAAATGCAACATGCTTTTACTGTTCTGCATCTACTCTGGAGGGATAGGTCCTGACTCTACTTATTCTACAAATGAAAGCAGTGATTTTCCCTATCTACCCAACTAAGAGTTTTAGTAGCTTCCCTGATCCTGGTGAAAGTGACTAAATATGAGGTGTGCTGAACAGCTTTAGTGTCAACTTGACACATCTGGGTTGAGGGAGCCTCAACTGAGGAATTGCCTTCATTGGACTGGCCTGTGGCCATGTCCATGGGGCACCTTCTTGATGAGTGATATGGGAGGGCCCAGCCCACTGTGGGTGGTGCCACTCCTGGGCAGGTGGGCCTGTGTTGCATAGGAAAGCAGGCTGAGCAGGGGTCATGGGAGCAAGCCAGTGAGCAATGTTCCTCCATGGCCTTTGCTCTGGCTCCTGCCTCCAGGTTCCTGCCCTGAGTTCCTACCTTGGGCTCCCTGATGAACTGTGACCCAGGAGATGTAAGATAAATAAACCCTTTCCTCCCCCCAAGTTGGTAGTGGTCAGAGTGTTTCCTCACAGCAATGGAGAAACAAACTAGGACATGAGGGTACATAGCAATGTGATGCACTACCCTAAATTGATATGTTTGTGGAAAGGGAATCACTGAGATTTCAACAAGGGCCAAGTCTCCCTGAACAGTCGGCTCACAGCAGTCATCTGTTTTAAAGCTATGATAGAGGAAGATGGAGCAACAGTGTGGCTGTTCTGTGGCAGTCACTCACACTCCACTGAGAGTGTACTTCCTGAATTGACCTAAACTTAGGACCACGTTACAATCATGCTCTGAGGTCCTGTTAAAATGTCAATCTCCCTACAAGCAAGGAGGTCACTAGTGTTCTCAGTCTATGCTGAGGAGCAGCATCCTCCTGGTCCTCTTGCATTGTCAGTGGAGGCACTGATGCGAGGTACATGTGCATGACTCGATGACTTGTCTCCATTTCATGCTTCGTATGTTATCTTGTCCTTTTTCTGGGCTTTCCTGACCCCAAAGGTGTGGATGAGACAAGTTCTGTCTCTTACTTACGAAGAACATTATCTGAACAGTTGCCAGATGCAGAAATGTGGTGTCAAAATAAATGCACTGGCTAAAGTACTGCACGCAGGCATGCCCAACCTTTTGACACTGTGACATTACACTGTCATCTCTAAAGTTCATGCTTGAGAACCACATGATTGAATTACAAAGAAAAATTGAAAAAAAAAATTTCATAGTGTTTTAAGTAGGTTTATGAATTTTGTGTTGCGACTACATTCATAACTATCCTGGAACATACGCAGTCCTTGGACAGCTGGTTGGATACCCTTGAATGGGGAGCACACATGTGTGCAGCTACAGAGCTGCACACACACATACACACACACACACACACACACACACACACACACACACACAGAGATGAATGAACTGCAAGCACAAGGCATGAATCCTGCCATGCTAACCTGGCTTGGTCTGATCTCATCTGGTTTTGTATCCAAATGGGCCCCCATCCTGAGCTTGTGAGCAGGGAGCCCTCAACAGCACTAGGAAGTGCCCCATCCTCCAGATTAGGGCCTCAGGTGACAGCTGAGCACTAGAGGAATCACATCAGCGTTTAGTTCTTCCTCTGTATCCCAGCAGACAGATCCAGCTTCCATTCCAGCTGTCAGTCAGGCCAAAGTATTCTGCTAACGCCCTGATTAGTGCCTCCCTGAACTGGAAGTGTGAGTGGAGAATCACAGCGCACTCCTAAGAGTAGTTGGAGCAACATGCCCATTATTTCTAGGAAGCCAAATGTAAACAGAAAATGAATGCTCCTACAGTCTCCAAATTTTATTTCTTCTGAGAAATTGCTGAGGGGTGAAGAGCGGAGTGGAACTCCTCTTCTGTGGTTTCTTTCCATATCTGAAATGGTATGTGTGTTTGATATGCCACCTAATGATTCTTAAAGGAAACTGTGAAAGCCCTGAACCCCAATTTGCCAGTATTTAAAGCTTAATGAATTCTTGGCCAATTCTCTCCTCCAGAGCTGTGTGTTTGTTATTACTGCTTAATGATGATCCGTCCAATGTTCCAACGTGCCAAGAAACCTTATTGGCGATCTGAAATAAATATTTATTAAATGGCTGATTAATCTAGAAAGAGGTTTTCTGGACATTGCCAGTTACTAAGAACTAGTAAACATGCTGTGCTGTTGCACTGGAGTCACAGGCCTTCTGTAGTGAGAAGAAACACTGGGTCCTGTCTCCTCCAGCTTCCATCTTAAAAATAATCTCTCCCAGCTGTGAGTGAATCTGGACCAAGAGAAGGACGTTCAGAGCTCCAAAGCTTTGAGTGCAAAAGATTCTCTACAAACGCACATTCAGAGTAAACAAAACCCATCAGGCCTCTGCAAGAGCCTAGTGCCTGATTGCACTAAACACATCACGCTGGAATCTGCAATTGGCAAGGTAATTGGCGTTATTACAGCTGATAGGGAATTTCTGATGCTGCCCAAGCTCTCTTTTGAAATAATACTCAGTCATTTAATTTGTCCAGCTCTCATTTAGCTGATTGCTCTTTTCTGCTGGAATTATTGAGACTGAAGCCCTCTGCCTCTCTAAACATCTATAGGCTGAGATTTCTCAGGGGTTTCTTGTTGTAGACCCCTCCTTACCACCCCTACCTTAGAGGCTCCTGTTCACAGATGTCATGATGCCAATAATACAATAGGTTTAAAATGGGAAAATTTGGCTCATTTAATTGAAAGCTGTGTACTTTGGGTCCCAAGTTCAGGAACAGCTGAAACTATAGTATAAAATCATGGTGAAAGGCAAAAGAAAATAAAAGCCCCTAAAACTTATTAGCTCCAAAATTGTAACAAATAACAAAGCATCTTCAACATAATCCGCAGGTCAGATGACATTACAAAGACATCCAAATTTTTATGCACACATTTTTCTGTGGGGGATTCATTTTAACCTTTGCTACACAAACAATCCCTCTTTGGAGAACTGGTTCTACATAACTTAGGAGCATCTTTCTTTTGTTGTAAACAGATTCTTTTTGACAGGGCTTGTCTTCTGTCCCCATTTTGGAATTTCTGTTCCTCCCCAGCATGGGAGAGCCAAATCAGGCAGCTGAGTTTTCTCACAATGTAGACAAGGTTTCCAGGCACAGACCTCTCGTTTTACATCTGTGTACTACTTATCCTTTCAATACATCAGGAATACACTGAGGGAGAAAGTTCTGTGGTTAGCATGATCTCTTTTGCAGATGCCATTGCACTTGGATGACCCATTCAATCCAGAACCTGGGTGCTCTTGAAGCACCTCTTGTCTTATTTTTATACATGAAAAATTAAATAAGGATGTGAAAACTCATCACATAAACTAAAAGCTCCTTACACCCTTACACACTTTTCTCATTAACACCCACCCCAATGCTTATCCATATCACTGGGCAGCAAATCACTCTACCAGTGATTCTTCTAGAGAGTAGGGGCCAAAGTGGATGTCTGGAAATAAGTTGAGGAATACTTGAAATAAGCCAAGGATCTGGTGTGTGAAATGCTCCTGATTCATTTGTTCAAATCACTTTTAACATGAATAGGTGCTTATTCTCTATGAGTAGAATATAAAATGCTCATTTTCAGCATGTCCTAGGTAGAAAAGAAGGAAAGCATCAATGAAGGCCCTTGTGGGTGTTCTCTTCTTCCAGCCCAATTAGTCCTGCCCATCTTAGTCTGGAACTGTCAGTCTCTCTCCTATTCATCCTTTTCTGGGACCACAGTGTCTGCCACTACTCACTTTAAGTGGCAAGTGCCATAAACAGACTAGTGAAAAGGGCTGAGGGATTATCAAAATTTTTGTTTGTTTTCAGTTTATGGTTGTTTGTCTTTTTCCATTGGGTAATCTCAAACTCTGGTCACCTTATCTTGGGTAATTGCAATTTGTTCTCTATCTCCAGTGTCAGATATTGGTGAACAATTTCAACTATGTAAGTTATAAGAGTAATAAGAATTATAATGCACAGTTATGGAGTGCTCACTAGATGCCAAGCACTATTCAGTCTTGCTCAGAATAGCATGAGCATGGTATCTGTCCATTAAAGAGGTCTCTGAATCACATAAAAGTAAGACAAAATAATTTATGGAAGTCATACCGCTACAAAGGGACAGACTTATGATTCAAACTTAGCAGTTTGGGCCCAGAACTGGCATTTTAAAGTAGTAATCTATAAAGCAATGGGATATGTTCCTTTTGTGCTATATTCTGGAAATAGAAGGTGGGACAGCTTTATGTTTTGCTACTAAACAAGCACTGACTTTTACTATTTATAGATTTAAGGATCACAATAACATTGTTCACATTTCTTTTGACTTGCATGCCACATTGAACTGAGCTATCAGATGGAAACCAGGGTTCTACCAGAAGGTCTGTTATACATTTCTAGGAAGCTGAGAGATAGAAAAGGAAATGCATTTTCATAACTGGAAATGGGAGGGAAGAGGATGACCATTATGAGGAAAATACCAGAACAGTGTGGTGGAGACAGTTTGCAGACTGAATAGAACCTCCAAACACAAGCGGGCAGACGGCTAGAAGACACAGTAAAAGATATGCAAGCTGTTTGTCAACAAGGCCCATTTCCTATGGGGTCTTGTAACACTTTTCGTAGGTCTGTTTTTGGTAGAAGATAGAGGAAAGAGGACAGGGAGATGGAAGGGAAGATGAGAGGGCAGAAGTGCAGGCCAGGTAGGACTGGAAAGAACTTTAGCAAGTTTGCTCACTTGCTGGAGAGGTAGCCTTTTCCTCATGTAGTAAGGTTTGCAGCAACTGCTAAAGGAATTTTAAAGACACCTCTCAAAGCACTAATGGTGAGTTTGCATTTACTCCGTGCTAGTCATTCTCACACTTAAAAAGGTGGAGCAAGTGAAAAATTTCCTCCATGCTTCCAAGCAAAGCCAACCATGGTCGAGTAGGACCTTTGACTTATCTTCATATAGGCAGAACTGGTAAAAGAAAGGAGTCAGGGGCTCCTCCCAAGCCCATGTGACCCCTGAGGAACAGATCTTTTAATGACCTTAAGAGTAAAAATAAATCTGTTTATCTGGTCCAAGTGTATGGCCTTAAACATCCAAAAGGAAAGTATAACCAAAGATTAAAGGGGCCAGTATAATTTCATAAAAGTCCATATGTATAGCTAAGGCTACATAACAAGCAACAATGCCAGACAGGAGATACCTTCTTTTGAGTTGTTGGCCAGGGTGGCCCAAGAAACTCCCAGGTAGTAACCCAGCATAGAACTGGGAAAATGAACAGTAGACCCAAATCTTACCCAAAGGAATATTAAAAACTGATTACAGCTAGATGAGGAACAGATGACCCTCCTAAAACCTGTAGATAGGCTGACTAGATTCACCAGAAGAGCAAGTAGTGGGGAATGGCTGGGGGTGCTGACAACACAGCAGACAGTAGCAGGGATATCAGAGTATAAGGGCTTTAGTTGGGGGAGGGGGGCTATGGGAGGGTGCTATCTGGGAAGTGGGTGTAAAAATAAATAAATACATTTTTTAAAAAATTAAAAAAATATAATGGAGCAAATTTATGCATTAGTTAACTTTCAGACACACAGAAATTGGATTCTACAACTCAGATATTTGATGAACACAGATAATTGAGATACATCATAAAATATCAGTGACTTCTGGCTTCAAGTCAACAAAATTACAAGAGAACTTTTAAGAGGTTCACATTTAGGCCTCTTTTATCATAAGGAATGAAGATTAAAAGGAAGATTACAAAAACTAAAAACACAAAGTCAGGGGAAGGAGACACAGAGTAATTAAAGCTTTGTAGTCTCAAGGGATCACAGAAATGATCTCATCTCACCTCTTTGTTGCTAAGGGTTATTATGTTTATGTTTTTGTTTTCAATTCAGTGAGGAAAAAACTATCATTGAAAGAGCAGAAAGTAGCATTCAGTGTTAATTACCAGTGTTAATTCCTCACCTTGTTTTGATTTGTATTCTCAACAGTTGAATTTAAATTTAAGTTTTGGAAAGTCTACATCACATTTGAATATCCTAGTAGAGATAGCTTATATTGATTGTTTTGGCAAAGTGGAAAAATGTCTGTGTGTGGATAATCTCCTTTTTTACCCCTCACCTGCTGTTGATCAATTTTTCTGGGTGTGAACTTCTACACATTTGGTTTGTTTTAAGTTGGGCCCACACTTGCACATGGTCTTCAGATGGTCAAAACATCTTGGGAGTCAGAAACAAAATACTGACAGAAGTCTAAAGACATTTAGGATCCCAGGAGAACTTATTAAGACTTCAGAACACCCCCACCCCTTATAATGCCAGACTCTCTGGAAAACACCTGGAAAACTTTTCCCTCCAGAACCAAATGCCAATGCTATTTTTTTTTTTTTAAAAAAAAATCTACTGGAACTATTGTGCAAACAAGCAGTACAAAAAGTATATGCTTATAATATGATGCTCATGATTTCATATAAGAATAATAATATTCATTAGGCTTTTAATATAATGTGTGTATGTATATGTGAGCATTTTTTTTGTTAAAAATGGTCTTTTATAATCCCAAATATCCATATCTGTTAAGAAAATGGTTTAATAGGTTGGCTGCCTTAGGAATTACAGGAAAAGATCCCTGTTTTGTCTAGGCACTCTAAAAGCATCAGGAAAGACACCTTTCAGGTAGAACTATTTTCTCTAGAGATGCAACATTATCCATAAAACAAGATGTACATATATATGCTCATAGAAGAAAAAGACACCATCCAAATGCTATCCTTTAGATAAAAGTGAAAAAGAGTCATAGTAAAAATTAGAGCAGATCTTTCCAAGTGATTTTTTTTCAATATTTTATTTTTATTTAACTTGCATGAATGTATTGTCTGCATGTATGCAAGTGCACCCATGTTGTGCAATGCCTTCGAAGGTCAGAAGACGGCATTGGGTCCCCTGGAACCTGAGTTACGGATGGTTGTTAGCTGCCATGTGGGTACTGGGAACCATACCTGAGTCCTCTAGGAGAGCAGCCAGTGCTCTGAACAGCTAAACCATCTCTCCAGTGCCTCCCTCCCCAAGTGATCCTTGTTGAAGTACCAGATTTTCTCTCAATCATTATTCTGATACAGACACTGTAAAATGCTAAGAAAATATATTGTTAGAAAAACCCTCATATTCTTGAATATCATGAAACATCAGGTTGCTATAAATGTTTCTACACTCCCTCTCTCAGCTGCTAACTAAAATGTATGGGAGGCCAACAGCAGACACCAAACAGATCACTCTAGCACACACCCCATGCTCTGAATAGTATGGAACATGAGAGCAAAGGTGCATGGTATAGCTGCCATGCCAGCCAGAAGAAAGGCCTTGAGAATAAATCCACGTTTCCCAAACATCCATCTAAACTATGAGGACTCATGGATGCAACTAGTGCAGCAGTCAGGGGCTAAGGCGCTCTACCATTTTCATGCTGCTTCTCTTTAGGATAGTGTTATAGAACTGGATCACTTTGGATACTGCTGGATCCAGAATAAATGGACAGTCAAGAAGACCAGGAACATAAACACTATCATGGGCTATAATAATATTGGGAAAATTTCAATTGTTGAAGGGGAACAGCAGGAGATGAACAGAGGGATGGGCTTCACAGAACCCACGCTTGCCCAAATGTGCCTAGCAGGAGGCTGAGTAAGACATCAGATAACAAGGCTGTGGTGGGAATTGGATTTCAAGGAACACATTAAGTCCATGACACAGTCAAAGCACAGTAAACACTATTTGGATGGGAGACTGTTCATCCATCTGTATCCTTTCCCAGTCTTCCTTTTTACTGAAGTCTTTAACCAGAGAAGGAAGATCCTGACTCATTACCTGGAGAGCATCTGAAAATTCTTGTATCTAGAGCCCATCTAGAGCAATTCAAGGCAAACTACTGACTAGTCCTGGATTCTTGTGCATTTCATGACTTCAGATAATTCTATCTGCATCTGAGGTATCTCCTTCGGTTTTACCGTGTCAGGGGCTGGAGCGACAAGAAGGTACTAATAACAAGACATTCTATGTACTGTCTGGCTCCTCCCTCCGCCCAGAAAGAATAAGCCAACGTGTTTCCTCATGGCTATATAAAATGCCTACCTCTACCTACCTCAGTGCCCTCCTCTGTAGAGAGACAGTCACCACATGACTCTCACTTGCTGTTTATGAAAGAAACAAAATAAGAACAGCAGGAACTCTTTGTCAAAATGGAAGGATTCAACATGCTCTTTAGCCATCTTTCTGTTGCTCTCAGGTGTGGAAAAGGCTTTTCTTTGAATCTGGCTCCCAAATCTCAACATACACACAAAAATGAAGACAGATCTGCACATGTGGATTTACCAATGATCGGACTGAATTTGAATTACCACATGGTTTCTCTTACTGGACTGTTCCTTGGTCAGAGGTAATGCTGTACGAATGGCAAGCAGACCTGCTTACAGGTTCTGGCTTACCTTACTGACCTGACTTCTCTCAATAATGGTCTGTAACCTGCAATTTCAAACAAACCCTCTCTTCCCCTAACTTGCTTTTGGTCAGAATTGTTTTATCACAGCAACAGAAAGGAAATTAGAACAATGTCTAATTCAAGTACCGTGTTCACCATTCATCAGCATTGGGACTATCACATCTGTTTACATGTGTATACTTAAAAAATGGGGATATAATAATTACTGATTTTACAAATCATCGTAATAAATGAAATAATATATGTAAATTTCAGTGAATTTCTAGGGCCAGTAGAACATTTGGATAAGTTTTTAGTATATGGATAGTCAAGGCAAAATGGACACATACATACAAATTTGTTTGAGGTCAATGGAACATGGATGCACTGGAAATCCCAGAACTATCATTTTAATATTTATATCTGTTGATACTGAATTTATGGTCCATTGGTGTCTATTCAGAGTCAAGTCAGATAATGGGGATTCTGTTCTGCAAACATAATCAATCCTAACAGGACAAGCAACCTGCGAATTCAGGGATTATGTGAAAAACTATGGAGCTCTGGACACTGTAGTTCTCTCAGTTTGATCTACTTTCTCACTGCAGAAATACACATGCACAGCAAACACAGACACAACACACAGCCACAAAGATGTCGGCCACTGCTGTGTCCTCTGCTCGACATTATTCCTTCTTCTTCATTGAAGATGGACACAATTTATTTTGCACAACTCAAAAATACTAGACAGACTTCATAAGAGTGGGATCCTCCTCAAAGAATGTTTGTTCATTTACCAGTAAAGCTTGGCACAAACTCAAGAAACTGAAGAACTACCGATGATTGCCATTTGATGATCTCATGATAAGGATGGATCATGAGGCTGGAGGAAGTGTTCACCTGCAGAGTACCGAGCACAAATCCTTTGTGCACTGCTTTCTAATCACTCTCAGTCCAGGAAGGAACATTCTACTTCCTCTGTGTTCTCATTTTGGTCATCGACCCCGCCATTTTTCCAGTTGCTGGTCAGTTGCTGGCCAATTGATTCTACCTCAAAATTTTCAAATTGCTTTCCTACACGCTCACTGTTCCCAGCCCAATGGCAGAATCTTTCTGCTGCGTCCCCTCTTCATTCCCGTCATATCTTCTACCAATGGAGCAGTCTTCTCACAGGACAGTGCTGACTCTTCCCTGCCCTCAGACCTTCAGTGACTTCAGATGAATGCCAAAATAGAAACCGGGTTCTGACTCAGACTAATCAATTACAAAATGGTGTATTAGTGCTGAAAAAAATCTAAATATGAGCTGGATATTAGAAAATACTGAGGGAGGGCTGAAGAGATGGCTCAGCAGTACTGGCTGCTCTTGCGGAGGACCTGGGTTCAATTCCCAAGACCCACATGGCAGCAAACAACCATCTGTAACTGCAGTTCCAGGGAAATCCCAATGCCCTCTTCTGACCTACGTGGGCATTGCATGACATGGGTGCACTTACATACATGTGGGCAATACACTCATACACACAAAATAAAAATAAAAAGATATTTAAAAAACAAAATACTGAGCAATTACTGTTAATTTTGATAGGTGCTACAATGACTTGGGAATATTTTTTAAGTCCATGTTGGTTTGAAGAGCTTAATCAATTATTTATGAGCAAAATAAAATGATGACTGAGATTTGTTTGATACTAACTCCCACAAATAAAGTGAAAGTTAAAGTAAATGGATATATAGATGAAATCACAACGGCAAAGAAGTAATGATTATTGCAGTTGATGTAGTGGTGTGTGGAGGTCAGCTTACCTGGGCTCTGGAGAATTAACCACCAGTGGCTTTGTCAAGAGATGTTCAATAGTTTAATATTGGTGAGGAAAGAAACATGTATGCCATGGAAACCTGCAAGTGTTACCCATTAAGGCTTTTTTCTCACTATATCATTGAAGTAATAAAATATATAATATATATACATTTATAAAACTTTTATTCCTAGATTTTTATAACTTTATTGAAATTTTTTAAATTTCATATAATATATTTTGATTGTGTTTAGGCCTCATTCTCTCTCTGCAATCCCTTTACAACGCCACACTCAATTTCATGTATTCTAACATATATATACATATATATGCCTTTAGAGTCAAATTTGTGTCCCCAAATGCCCTTCAGTGTGGGTTCACTGGAGCCTAGTTGCCTGGTTATGCCTACTCTTTTCCTACATGCAAAAACTAAAAAAAAAAAAAAATTATTTTTAAAGCCTTACTATTTTCCCAGACATCTAAGACCTGAAATTTGGTTCTGACCTAATTTTCAAGTAACTGTTTACCATGTTCCATCTGGAACAGAGATATTAAGACACCTCTATATCTGCAAAACACAGTTCAAGGATTGCTACACTGAGCTTGGGCTCCATGCAGGCTCCACCTGCCCTGGAGTTATCACTTCAAACCCTTTTCTCCTGTCTTGGCCCAAGTGAGTGACACCTCTACTGGGAAGGCTTGGATATTTGCTCTATATAGATATATTTTATTCCTCATCTGCATTTCTAAGTAATGTAACCTGCACTTCCCTAATGGAAGCAATACCTGAATCCACTGTCCACACCGACCTCCTGCTGAGTTGCTTTCACATGTGTTGTCTTATTTAATCCTACAACCAGTTAGATTCAGTTAGATGATAATCTAGGCAACTATCTTAATAAGGAAAATGAGGATCAAAGTGATCAGGTGAGCGCCCCAGAGCCCTAAAGATATTTTTGAAAGAACATTGTATAGAACTGAGAGGGGGAAGAGGGTGCCTCTGTGCAGAGCAGAAAATCCCAAATAAAGATCTTACACGCCTGTTGAGTGAAATGGTAATTAAGCACCAGAAAGTCCTATGTTCTCCACAATAAAATGTTTTCCTGTATGTCTCAGACCTTTCCCTGTGAGTCTTTGAACATAATAACCATTAACCTTTTTTAAAGGTTTATTTTTATTATTTTATGTGTGTGTATGTCTGTGTGGGGGAATATGCAGAGTACAGATGCTCATGGATGTACATCTAATCCTCTCGGAGCTGTAGCTACAGGAAGATGTGAGCTGCCCAACATGGATGCTGGGAACAGAACTCTAGCCCTATGCAAGACCAATACATGCTCCAACTCACAGAGTCATCTCACTAATCCCACACCAAGTATAATCTATTTATTTTATTTTTTTTAATTTCTTGAACTTTTGATCATTGTGGAAAAGGAGGTAGAAATATTGTAAGAATCAGAGAGGGTTGACAGCCACAAGGAAACAGTCTTCCAGACAGCTGATCAGTTACTCATATGAACTCATAACAATTGTGACAGCATACACAAGTCCCATGCAAGCTCAAACCAGACAAAATCACAGCATAGACACAGGGAAGTAGGTAAGAAATCCTAACCCAACCTAAGCAACTTTTGGAAACTGATGTCTGCTGGGATGGGGAGAGACAGTGACATACAGGGAGGGGACTCTTAGTGAGCCCAGTGAATGGACCCACACTGAAGGATATTTAGGGACACAGACCAGACTCTACAGACTGGATTATGTTTATATAGAGTGCATTAAATTGGATAGGAGGGCAGTGGGGGGAAGTGTAGATGGGGAGGGGATCTAAATACCATCAAATTATATTCTATGACTATCACAAAAATGCAATTTTAACATTTTAAAAACTCATAAAAAATGGCTAGTCTTCTAATGCAGCTCTTACACTTGTCCCATCATCAAAGTACTACTCCATTTTCCCTGAAGGAAGACCTTTGAGATGGTTTACAACAGACAAGGACCAAAACCTTCAATCTGTACTTTTCTCTGTGTCCAGGGCTGTTCTGCAAGGTTTTGGTTTTTGTTGTTGCTGTTACTGTTGATTTTTCCAACACTGGCTGGACATGGAGAGCTGACACCTGATTTGGTCCCCACGCTATAATTATTTCTCTACCATATTCCCACCTGGGCCCTCATAAGCATGTGTACTTATGGATGTTTGACTGTGGATGCTTGACTACAAAGTTTAAGCAACTGCCACAGCTTGGTAGGACTAAGAAATAAAACAGAAACAGAAATGACAAGACAAGTTGTAAGCGATCTGTGTCCTAGATGAGGAAACTGTAACCAAGCTTCTGCCTTAGATTGTTCCTTAGAGAGCTCAGACTACAAGGGATGGAATGCCTAGTAAGAAAAGAGGGGCAAATAAATGAAATACTGGCAATTGGTGTTAGAAAAACCAGCTGCCAGATGGCTTTCCAGTGACACAGAGAGCACGCAAAGAAAAGAGAAAGCAGCAATCACAATGTCAAAAATGTAATAATTAAAATCCCAATAGGTGTCCATGTACAACAGAAGGTAAGACTGCTCCAAAATGTCATCATTTATGTTTCTGTGGTAGAAAAACAGGAAATTTGGCTGGCTTCTCTGTGTGTTCCAAATTTCCACTTGGAGCTTTTATATGAGGGCAAAAAGGACTAAGAAGAAAGTATAGAAGAAAGTGTATGGTTTGGGGGCTTTCGCAGTAGATGTCATCTCCTATTCATCTCAGGGCTGGAGAGTATTGGTCCCCCAAAGGGAGACATGTGTTCTCATTTTCAATGATATGAGACATAAAAGGACAGACCTCAAGTGTGTCAGTTTCTTCAAAAGGCAATGATGAGAAAAGTCAGGGTGGTTTAGGTGTGATGTCTAGAAGCTTTTAAATCTGTGCTTTGAAAACTCCCTGAGACACCGTGCCTATGAGGCCTCACTCCAGAATGTCATTCTTGTGCTCCAGAGGCCAAAGTCACTAACTCTGGTAAGACCATCCACCCTCAATGAATAGTAGCTTAGAAAACATGACACTCAGGCACCACATGCAAATTCACATGTGTATTTCCTGGATAGAGCATGGTATCTTTGGAAATCAACAGCAAAGGGGCAAGTTTGCCTCCTTATCCTCCTCTGCTCTACCTCAGTGCAGACAGAAAGAAGGCCACAGAGGCTCAGGCCTGACATAGCCACCACTCTCCGTGCTTTCAAAGTCATCAAAACTTAGTGAGGAAATCATGACCATTTTCTTTAAGAGGATGCCACAAGAACAGGTGTTAAGGAAAGAACTAAACCCAGAACACATTTAAATGTTAAGTGTGGGTTAGAGGAAGGCTGAGGAGCCAATCAGTTATGCCAGGAAGGGGTCCTCCTCCTGGGTTCCTCCTGACGGTGACAGTTTCTGGAAGTGAATACATTCATGAAATATTGTGGGCCTCAGGATACATGTGGTTCATATTCATCCAAAAGGCAGAGAGAAGGTGAAAAACAACAGCAAAAGCCAACAACTTGGTGCAGTGGGGCTAAGGAGAGCATCTCAAAGCAGGTGGACTGCTTTCAGCTTCTGTCTTGGAAAAGTATCCAAAGGTTTGTGCTGATTTGAAATACATCCCAGCCTTTTGGATTCAGGAATAACACTTGAAAGTTAATTCTGATCTGGACCTCATAGGCTCCCCACAGGAATCTCAGGACTTCTCGGCCTCAGGAATGACATCTCGAGATGTGAAAAATAGATGTTGATTCTTCTAGTCTTGGGAGGGGGGCATGACATACAAATGGACCAGTGTGCAAGGACAAACAATCAGGGGAGCAATCCATCTGCACTGGAAAGTGTGGAGATGGGGGCGGGAGGTACTGGAAACTGCCTTTCTAGAATCCTTCTTTCCAAAGAAATAGATAAACTTCAAATGAGTCTACCTTTGTCTCCATTTACTAGAGTGTTTTAAATCTAATATCTGATGATGCATGTAAATAATCCTGGAAAGAATATGTTCAGCTCAGAAACATCCTATGCCCAAATCACATCTACAAGTAAGCACTTAAACACTAACACAGACTGACACAGCATTTTCTCCCTCTCTCTCTCTCTCTCTCTCTCTCTCTCTCTCTCACACACACACACACACACACACACACACACACACACATACTTTCCTGAAACCCATTGTTCACTATCTTCTTTGGGGAACTGCAAAATAGTACCACAAAAAACCTTTTCAACTTTCCAAAAATGGTTTTTCAGTTGAAAAGAAATCTTTAGCTGGACGGTATTGGCACAAAAACAGACTTGTAGATCACTGGAACAAAATAGAAGACCCAAACATAAGTGCATGCAATTACAGCCACCTGATATTTAACAAATGTGCCAAGAACAACATGCACTGGAAGAAAGACAGCATCTTCAACAAATGGTGCTGGCAAAATTGGATCTCCACATGTAGAAGAATGAAATCAGACCCATACCTACCACACTGCACATAACAACTCCAAGTGGATCAAAGGCATCAATGTGAAGCCTGAAATGCTGAAACTGTTAGAAGAAAAACATACACAGTACTACAAGATGTAGTTGCAAGAAGGACCTTCTAAATAAGACATCAGTTGCTGAGGAATTAAAGTCAACAATTGACAAATGGGACATAATTAGCTAAAAAGCTCTGTACAGCAAAGGAAACAACCAGTCAAGTGAATAGGAAGCCCACAGAGTGGGAGAAAAACTTCACCAGCTATATATCTGACAAAGGAATACTATCTAAAATATACAAAGAACAAAAACCAAAGAGGCAAGAAAACACATGATCCAATTAAAAAACGGGCCAGGATTCTGAACAGAGAGTTCTCAAAAGAAGAAATAAAAATGGAGAAACACCTTAAAAAGTATTCAATATCCTTAGTAATTAGGGAAATGCTAATCAAAACTACTTCAAGATTTCATATGAGCACACTCAGAATGGCTAAAATAAAGAGAACAAATGACACCAGATACAGCATGGATGTGGGGAAACGGGAAACTTCATCCACTCTTGGTGGGATTTCAAACTGGTGCAACCACAGTGGAAATCAGTATGGAGAACTCTTAAAAAACTAAAAATAAATCTATCATAGATCCAGTTATACCACTCCTTGGCACACACCCAAATGACTCATTCTAAATGTACCTCAACTGATGAATGGATAATAAAAATGTGGCACATTTACACATGGAGTTCTACACAGCAGTAAAGAAAAATGAAATTATAAAATTGGCAGGTAAATGGATGGAACTAGAAACTGTTATACTAAGAGAAATAATAGACTCAGAAAAAGATGCATCGTATGTTCTTTCCCTTTGTAGATGATTGTTTTAAATCCTTATATGTGAGTATACATACCCTGATGAAACCACAGGAGCCAGGAAAATGGAAAGCAACAATGGAGGTAAAGAGAAAGAAGGAAATCTACAGAAGGGGCTAGTAGGGCACAAGGTTCTAGCAAGGGGGAAATGGTGAAAGGCAGGGGGTATGTTAACTGGGGAAGAGAGAGAGAGGGACCTCATGTGTTCATATGTGGTACTGTAAACATAGTCAAATACACATGGCTGGAGAGGTCAGGGATCTTAGAGAAAAACCTACTTTTGCCAAATCCCTAGAAAAACAAAATTTCTTATGTATTCTAAATATGCATCCTCATATTTACAGAAATTTTACTTCTCACCACTCATCAAAGAAGGTTCTTTTTGCAACAGATGAAGACTATTACTGAGTTCCACAACTGGTCAAACATAGAGAATAAGTGTCCGTGAGATGCTTAACCCAAAGTGGCACATTTTCAATGCAACCTCTACTCATAACAGGAATGCATCTCTCAACTCTCAACAGAGAAGTTTCTTTATGCAGCAGATGATGATTAACACAGAAACCCACAACTGGCCAATGTGCAGAGAACAAGAGACTGCAGAGTGCTTATCTCTGAAGAGATACCTCTTCCCAACTTCTGCCTTCCAAGGTTCAGGGATCATAGTGGAACGGGGGAAGAAAAATTGTGTGAGCCAGAAAAGGTGGATGAACACGAGGAAATAGAGTTCTGCAAACAGCTGATCAATCACACATATGATGAATTCATAGCAATGGTGATGACATGCACAAGCCCCACGCAAGCTCAAACCAGACAAAATCTGAGCATAGACACGGGGAAGTGGGTAAGAAATTCCAAAGGCATCTAAGGAACTTTTGATAACTGGTGGCTGCTGAGAGGCAGAGAGACAGTCTCTTACAGGGATGGGACTCTTGGTAGGTTAGCCAGCCCCAGTGGATGGACCCACACTGAAGGACATTTGAGGACATAAATTAGACTCTAATGCCCATGTTATATAGCTCTAAACACCATCAAATTATATTGTATGAAAACTGCAAAAATTCAATAAAAAACTTTAAAAAATAAATCTTTTTAGGATGTCACTATAGGAGAGAGAGGAATGGAGGTGAGTAGGATGATGGGAAATGTTGTCTTTTCCTTTTGTTTCACATACTCTCAGATCCACAGGAAGTTTGTAAGTTTGTGCAAATATGTAAATAGGTTCCTTATAATTCAATGACAGGCAAGAAAGCCTTATTGGTTATCTATAATAGGCTGTGACAGAAGTTCCCCAAACTGCTCTTCAGACTATTCTTGACTCTCACCAATGGCCCTTTGATTTGTTAGTTCTACTCTAGATTCTCCCTCTCTGCTCTCCCTGTTCCCACTCTGTGTGACTTGGGGCTACTTTATATCCGAATTTAGATCTTCAGCTACCCTGAAGGAAAGGATGTGCAGAGGTTACACCCTACAAAGGAGAAGCGTAGTGAGGGCACAATGGACTCATAAATATGAAACCTGTTTAATGAAGGAAACAGCCCAAACACATAGAAGTCTTACCGTTAGAAAACTGGTTGCTCTGCTCTTGGCTATGCTGTTATTTTCCACAAAAGCACAGCACTATAGGATTTTAAAACCAGGACTAAGTTGGGATGTTAGAGACTTTCATATGAAAGGAGAGCAGGGACTGAGCACCATAGCCATCACTCTTGAATTTATCTTTTCCTGTGTATATACTCTATCTTCACTGGAATCTATTGGCAACAATTAGGCATCTGTGCCTGATGTACATATGTATGTGTGTGTGGACAGTGACTCCCCTTCCAGAGCTGCATGATTTTCCATCTCCCCCCTGCCAAGCAGGTCACTCAGAAAGCCTTTCCCTCTACAGTCTTGTTTGTCAATAGTGGTCTTCAAACAGCACATTAGCTAGTGATAACAGTGACCCAAAATCCAACTGTCTGCCTCTGCAGGAGCCTAGATTCACCTGTCTACCACACAATTACTACAAGCTATTTGCACATAAATATTACAGAAACACAACTATCCAGTCTAAAAAGAGAGCAATGAGGGAGAAGTCCAGCCTAATTTTATTCTCTGTTCCCTTTAGCTGAACCCTTATAAAATCTGAGTTCATTAACTCAATATTCTAAGCATCTTGGCCTAAATGGCTTTTATTTTGATTTTTCACTATAACATATTAGAAAGTAAGAGCACAAAGCATTTCATTTTGTCTCTGATGAAATGGAGAGATGAGCTGGAGAGACTGCATATGCCAGGTTCATTACTTGGAGTCAAAGAAGTTGGATGTCCAGTGTGGAAGCTTTGGTCCTAGCACCAAATCCATTTACTCAAAACTAAACTGTATATTATGACACTTTCAAACTTCATAAGATCAGGAAGGGGACTCACCTGTGGCTGAAATCCTTTGAGGTCACTGGCTGCAAGGTCACTGGCTGTGAGGAGCTGAAAAGATTAAAAGGAGTTTTCCTTAGTTGTGTTTCTCAAAGTTTGCATACAACATCCCAAAGGCAACCTACTTGCCGTGGAATTACCAGATCAGAGCTCAAGTGGCATGGTCACAAAAGGCAAGTGTGATATTTTGGGGTGATGAATTTAGGCTTATCAAGCTTCCAACTGTGTGGCTGCCACCTCTCAGAATTCATTGCCAACCTCTCGCTGCCTTCTCCTACCTTCCTTCCACACACTACTATTAATTCAAAGGGGCTTAAATTAGGCATCATGGACTATGGTTGGAAGGTCATTGTCTCTCTGGACTGTAAAGTATCATTGCATGTGTGTCTACAGATGCAGACATTTCCTTAGGGACAGGTTCCTGGCTTTCTGCTTATTGTGAAAGTATTCCATGAACAATAAATTAAGAATTACAGTTCCAGAGCCAGTTAAAGATCCATCACATCCTCTAAGAAGGATTTTTTTCTTTTCTTTCTTTTTTTAAAATAAAAATATTAGACCAGTAGAATCGACATTTTATTCTTCCCACATACATATGAATCTGATTCTCTTTATCATATGTTGCTTATGGTTTTATATACCACTTAGGTGTTCATAGCTCATACTTAAAAAATCAGAAACAGTATTAAAAGATAAGATTCAAGCACACACACACACACACAGAGAGAGAGAGAGAGAGAGAGAGAGAGAGAAAATTTTTAAGGTGTATTATATTTGAGGATGAATCACGGAAATTTATGTCATATTAATTAGTAGAGGTGAGTACATGCATATAGTTCTCTGTTTAATCAATATTAAACGCTTGGGTTTTCAGTATTTTTTCATCTTTCAGAGGGCTTACACTAAAAAACCCTCAATAACAACCTAAGATTAATGAATGAAATAATCTTATTCGTCATTGCTGGTTAAAAGTGCTAGGAAAGCATAGGATAAAGAGAAAAAATGGAACATGCCTATTTTGAGTCAAGAAGTAGACTTGTTAATGGAGGCATGGAGCGCATTTGTGAAATATACAAAAGGTCTCATATTTGCCCTGATAATATTTTGTTTGCTTCAAGAAACAGGAGTTCTTCCAGGCTCCAGGGTCTTTGTGGGGAAGAGCTCCACAGGACTTTCTAGCTTCCTTAAACGATTCTGCAAAAAGTGATACCTAAATGGTATTTGAGATGGGGTAGAACTTTCTCTTCTGCCTCTATCATCCTGCCCATTAGGCTACCTGCCCAGGAAGAAAGGCCATGCACAATGAAAAGGCTCAGTCCCTGGCTTCAAAGAGCCACCAGTCTACTCAAGGTTCGGACATATGCATCTGAGCACAAGAGTTTTGCAGAGTCTATGTCTCAGACTTTGAAGAACAGGCAAGAAAATTCTGGACAGTTTGGTAAAATAAATGGAATTTCAACTGAGCTTCAAAGGGAAATGGTAGTAATAGGAGAGTCTTCATGTGGGAGTAATTTGGGGAACAGACACAGTAGAAGGGATGTGCGAATGCCAACACCCCTCAGATGGCACACAGCCACAGCCTCCTAAGACACAGGGAGTAAATCGCAGTACACTAAGGCTCACTTGAGTCCCAGCACCCTGGTTGCTGCTTGTATAATTTTTCTTTTATGTCTATTTTTACTCATTTCTAAAGTTACCTTACAACGCAATGGGTTTTACTACGGCGTTTTCATACATGCATGTCATTGTAGTTTGTTCCAATTTATCCCTCTTTCTAATCTCCCCAAACTCTTCTTGAAATGGAAAGTATCTCCATTCTACCCACAGGAAAGTTGACTGAAGTTATGCAACATTTTCTAGGTCTCACTTGGTATTTAAATTTCAAACTATAATTTGCCACAGATCAGGCTTTTCTTCTATAAGATGCCTCTGACTTGAAGCATATTGAAGACAAATAGTAAAGGACAGGTGCCCTAGGAAAAAGGCTGAGTATCAGAGTATTGATCAGATGAGCTCCATGCAATATCATAATGCTTATGTCCTAAAGAATGCCCTTAACTAACCTTTCCTTTCAGACAGTCTTATTTAATTGGTAATGTTCATCTACTCTTCAAAATGTACCTATATACAACTTAAGCCTTTAAGGATCTGGCCAAAAGAAGAGGTGGGAGAGACTGCTAAGGTGAGGTCTGGGCATGGGGATGACTTTGGCAAAGATGAAGACACCAACATGCATCAGCATTTGGGAGTCATAACACATATTCTCCCAGCTCGTCAAGTACAGCAAGAAGATGCCTTTCCACCAACTATAACCAAGCTCACCAGGAGGGCCAGGCAACGGACCCAGATCTCAACTTCTTCTTAGTCCTGAGATCCTGCTGGTGAAAATAAACTACAAATGTACTCAGAGGATCTTAAAATAAGCCCCATTTCCTCATGCCATTGGTGTTAGAGCTGAGAAATGAGCAGATTCATTTGTTTGATTATAGAAACCCAGCATGCATGACTGAGGAGTGTTATATCTCTCACTCAACAAAGTTATCTCTTCTTCCCTAGAAACCTTAAATCTTCTTTTCCCTTCTCTTGCAAAAGGTTGAGATGTGTGCAGTTTAGTTCCTAATTCTTTGAACTTCCATTTTTTTGTTGTTACACACACACACACACACACACACACACACACTTTTTTTTTCCACAAGAACACTCCCATCAAGACTAATGAGATGTGGGTTGCACTTTATTTGATATAAATTCTGCACTTTCCAACATTCTAGGAAGGGTCTAGACATACAATGAGCCACTAAATAACCTGCTGGCCAAATGACCTGGAAGTGAAGGAGATTGACAACCCAGAGGTGAGGACAAGAGTGACTCAGTTCCTGGGTATAGAGAACAGAAATGACAGGCAGCTGAAGGCTTCCTTCAAGTTGACCAAAAGAAAGGGCACTCAGCACCCCTATATACTTCCTTCATGAAAGAGAACTTCAGTATTTAAATGAATTAATCAACTCCTATGATAAGAACAGGCCCTCTGTTCTTGGTTATAGGAGAGAATATTGCTTAAACTTCAGTGTGGAAATCAGAGGTTACATATAAGGAAGCGTACTATGAAAGGAAGAGGCTAAACAGTAAATGAGTTCACCACCAGCCAGATAGAGGGTTCTTGTTTTTCTGTTTATGAAACAGTGACATATTCAATGGGCCCATCCAAATGGGTCCAAATGTGTCTGTCCACCCCTGCTGAGTGGGAAGGTGTAAGGAAGTGATGTCAGGGATGACATTCAGGTAACTTCTAAAATGTCTAAATTCCTTTACCTTGGAAACGCTAAGTATTTCCACAGTCTAGTGTGCATGGAAGGTGTTATCTGACTTTGAAACAGCCCAAAGATAAGCTTTGTGAGCTCTCATATAAATGAGTCCTGAAAGGACTCTGTATAGAGCCTGTCTTAGCTCCCATCACACTGCAACTCTCTGCCAGGCTCTCTAGCTCTAACTATGCGGTAATTAAACACAGGAACTCAGACAGGTCACAGTCCCATAATACAAATGTCCCCCAAAGTAGATGCCCATTCTGCATCTTATAAAGGAGAAAGGGCTGACCCTCAGTCACTTAAATGTGGTGCTCAGGTATCAGTTAAAATGATAGGATCAGAAAGTTCTCATGTCTTTCAAAATCACAGATCACTTAAACACGGAGCCCCCAGACATTTTTAATCTCAGTGTCATGACCTGACCTGAATCGAGCAGTTGAAGGTCCCTGGGATGGATGAAGATTTAACTTCCTGTTGTGCTCAGAAGTCGCCTCTGCTGGGATTTTTGGGGTCAGGGGGTATGGTACAGAAAAAGCGCCCCCCCAGTACCCCCTACCTTCCTATAACCAGAGTGGTTAGGTCTTTCCCTGCTTTTTGAATGCACTTTGATTAGAAAGTAAATGTTTTACCACTAAAACAAAACAAAAAAAAATGAAAATATTTTGTAGAAAAATAAGCTGATAAGTGACATTTTAAAGATCACAGTGCTGATTCACTGGGGTTTGAGTGTGACCTTACAACCTTTTCACAAACCTCCACTAGTATCTATCTCTTGTCCAATGGAATCATACCATTTACACAGAACTAGCTATTGACTGGTAAAGATGAGACAGACATGTTCATAAATCAGAGGGAATGGAGGCATGGGCAGGAGGAGCACAGATCCAGGAACAGGAGAGATGGTCAGCAGTAAAAGCACTTGCCACCCAAGGCTAACAACCTGAGTTCAATCCCCAGACCTCACTTTGGAGACAATTAACTCCTGAAAGTTGTTCTTTGACCGCCACATGCACATTGACCCACATGTATACACACACACACACACACACACACACACACACACTAATAATAATAATAGTAATAATAATAGGGCCTGAAGAATGGTTCAGCAGTTAAGAGCACTAGCTGCTCTGTAGAGGACCCAGGTTAGATTCACAGCGCTCACATGGCAGCTAACAACTGTCCATAACTCCAGTTCCAATGCCCTCTTCTGACCTTCGTGGGCACTGCATGTCAGGGGTGCACTTATATGCAGGCAATACACTCATACACATAAAATAAAAATAATAAATAAAACATTTAAAATAAAAATATACAAAAGAAAAAGGAAAGCACAGATCCAGGTCCTTCCCCACTGCACCATCCTACTGAACCTCTGTACCCATTTGGTCCCCCTGAGAAACAGTTCACTGCCCATGGCAGCCTCACTGTGTGGCAGAGAAAGAGAGGAAGAAAATGAAATCCACCCTGGCTCTGGGGACTTCAATCAGGATAAAGTTAATGAAAAGGATCCTGTCTTTTCCCAGGATGGTTAAACGTCTGCACCACTCTCAGCTAGAGGGCTGAGCAGGTGCAGGGAGGAGGGCAGACAGAATTTCATTTAAAAGGCAAAAGAAAGAAAATTCTCTCATCTCCCTGGTGGAGCAGGGAAGCTTTCCTGGGGCCCTGCTCAGACCAATCTCATTCCTGACACACCCTGCTGCTCTCTGAAACAGTTCACATTCAAATACTAGGAAGATGACCCTGCCTTCCATTTTTAAAAAGCAGCAGTTTCTCTCTTGGCGTACATTCAGGGATTTTTTGTGTGTGTGTGTTTCCAAGCTCAAAAGGAAGGTTGGAAGAAGATGAAGGGAACTGCCAGCTCTTAACAGGGCTACGAAGAAAATTCATTCAGCTTCCCAACAGACCCCCTGTTCTCTAGTTCTCCCATTCTTTCTGAATGGGATCGATTTTCTCTTTGGTTTCCTCACAAAAAGTCACCAACAGTATTGCAACAAACAAGTCCATGTGGCCACTTTGGGTCTAGGACTGTCCCTTCACACAGTTGTCCTTCTCCCTGGAAACTCCATAGTATCGAGAGCTTCCCTCAGAGAGAAGCAGAGGCATCATTTCCCTCTGTCCTGCTCTATTATTCCATATGCTGGTGTATCATTGAAAGTATGCACCACACTGGGGCACACTGGGGCAGACATATCCCCACCTATTCCTTAGGTTAACACAAGACATTGTATCTGGTAAGGGAATCACTGTCACAGAAAAAGGGAAGGAAACGGATCATTCTGGACATCTGGCTAAACGGGCTGTAGCCCAGATATGACACTGGACAAATTTAAGTGGCCGTGGGATCCTCCAACTCATTATCAAGAGATAATTTACCCTTGTAGTTCAGGAAGAGAGATGCTGACATGTGACATGAATGTTCAGACGACAGATGTACAGGTAGACAGGTAAAGGAACACAGTAAAGACGGCTCTGGGAAGAAGAAACGGTCCTTGCTCAAATTTGCTCACAGAGCCATGAGCCTTTCACGAAATAAA
>NW_008360327.1:4630982-4699204 GCF_000622305.1 Nannospalax galili
ACACACACACACACACACACACACACACACACACACGCACACGAAGTTTTAGGGGATGAGGGACTGCAGAACTCTGAAAGGGGCAGGAAGAATTGCAAGGATGTTAGGGTTCAAGACAGAGAAGGAAAGAAGTGTCAGCAACAGACTCTGGAGGAACCAGCCATGAAGGGGCTCCCAACTTCACCAAGACTGGTACAGTAAATGTGAACACAGGATTAAGGGAGCAGAAATGGAACCAACTGTTTGCCTCTGTTCATAGGAATGATCAATGAAATTCTACTACATGAAAAACACGGTACAGTAAATGTGAACACAGGATTAAGGGAGCAGAAATGGAACCGTTTGCCTCTGTTCATAGGAATGATCAATGAAATTCTACTACATGAAAAACATTAGGCACACGAGAAGAACTGTGTCCTATGCTTGGTTCTACCACAACTCACTATGGGTTCAGTTTCAGGATCATTTAACTCACTTGTGTTTCATTTTTACTGTCTACACTGAATTTTGTGTTCCCACTGACCCCAGTCTTCTAGCATTCTAGCACCCCAAACTGTCCTCATTTTAGGAATAAAAGAGAGATCAAAGAGCCATTATATATCCTGCTTGTTCTCTTCTCTTCAAACAACTCCCTGAAAGCACACTCCCCAAAGAGCTTGTCTATACTTCTGAATGTCAGAGGAGTGGATGGTGAGATTGTCTCATACGCCAGCTTCACTAGGATTTACAAACAGAAATTTGTAGCAAGTCTACCTACGTAAGAGAGATGGCTACTTGAATTGATCCATGAGTTCATAATCCCACTGAAGCAGAAGTCAACCTACATCCAAGTTAAATGTCACCAACCTTCCAATTCATCAGGCACTAGTTCTAACTACCAAGGCATTAAATGGCAGAGTCCAAAGTTGGCCTTCCACCAGCCCAAAAAGCAAATTACACACTCGCAGCTGCCATCCTAGTGGGGTTATGTCTTTTTGCCAAATCCCTTCAGTCTCGTGGAATTTCAAAGGTTAAACCTAAAACCACTGACATTTCTAGTGTTAGATTCAGGTTCCATAACCCAGAGAACAATGAGGACAACTAATAATACCTCTCTCTACAAATCCTAGCAGGCCTGGTCTTGAAGGCTTATATTTGTCTTCTGTTACATTCTAAATGATATGGTTCTCATGTTTACAGGTAAGCTCTGTGACAAAGCTTTCTTACTTCCCCTGGAGATACAGCCAAAAGAGCTTTCACATTCTTTGTCTTAAGATTCCATGTATAACCATGCACATAGAACTCCTGCTCCTACAATAGTGCATGTGTGTGTGTGTGTGTGTGTGTGTGTGTGTGTGTGTGTGGTTAGCTAGTTGCTGTGCATATCACAGCTACTTGACCTGTTGGGTGGTACTATCTTTAAAATTCTACTGTGCAGATTAGAGCTGCAAGTACTGAGACCCAGTGAAAGAAGCAAGCTTGGAATCACTAATCTAGAACCCATTGAGATGATGAGTCTTTTTTGTATTATTTGGACTTAGGTGAATCTGTTCTTTTTGTCTGAGTTTAGGAAAATGCACATTTAAGAAAGCAAAACTCATGTCCAAGACAGAACTAAAGATGAACTGCCTCTGAACTGTAAGTACAGCCCTAGTTCCACAGAAACATGACGATGCCCATTTTGAAGTTTCTAGCATAATTTTTTCCAAATATATTCTTCCTGAGATCAAGAAAATTGGATTTCATGGAGGGTAATGTGTGTGGCACTGAGTAGTCATACCTAGTACAAACTAGTGAAACTGATGCTAAGTAACACCATTTATTGGGCATTCCAGTAAAAAATTTGTTTGAGAGGCTAAACTCTCTGGGGTTCATCATTCACAGACAGCAGAATATCATTTAGCTGAACACGCTCCCTCACATTCCTAATACCTCCTGAGCCTCCAGAAACTATTGGAACATGCATTATTGGAGATTTTAAACATCCTCCATGGTGCTTCTCACATTTTGCAATGAACTATGCAGAAGAAAACAAAAGAACACTCTCAGGAAGATTTAGATTCCAAAGAAGGTTCTTGGTGATTGAAGTGTGAACAGGGGAATTCCAGGCACTGGCCTCACTTCACACAGAGCTGTACAACCTTTATTGATATTCTGTATGGTGCTTCCACATTAAAGTCTATTTCATTGAACTTAAGTAAAAAATTGAAAACATCTTAGTACAAAAAGTTCCTACCCAGGTGAGCAAGCCATTCCCAGCGCTACCAGAATCTGCCTGAGAAAAGGAATTAGCCAGCCCATCATATTTAAGATGCTCAGTTGGTCATCTCTTTCAAGAAAAAGACTGGAGGTGTATCCAGACCTCATTTTAGGGCAGCCTTTAGTACTTTCCATGAGTTATTGGCAAGAAAAGTAATTGCTCTTCTTTTCCGTCACTCTTGCAGAATGTGATGCATTTTCTCTCCGTCTGAAGCTCAGCAAAAAGGAAGAACTTGTCTTGAGGTAAGAAAGCAGCTAAAGCTACGCTACCTCTCAAGAGCACAATTTGGGCTGTAGGACTTTTAATTCAACAGAATTGGGAAGTGTGTCACAAGTATCTGTGGACTGTTTGCAAAGTTTGTACAAAGCCAATTAAACAGGCCACCGTCACTGAGCATCTGACAAGCAAAGCCATGTGCTTGGAAGGTATGCACACTTGTCTCCCTCTTCTCATCTGTTAATCAATTTCTGCTTACAACTGACCAAATGATTCGCTCACATATAAATATCAAAACTTTCTAATTCATTTCCTTAGCGAATCCCTATATTCACTCAATGGCAGAAAATGGAGAAGTCAGAAGGTGCTTTAAAAAGTACCTGAGCGCCTGGAGTCAAAAGTTTTGCTCAGGATAGCAATTTGGCAGAAAATCTAGGTTCCCCAGGCCAAATCTGGAGCAATTAATCACAATTACAGGAGGTTATCTCAAAGAGATAAAGCCAGGCTGGGCTCAGTGATGGCTGAACCTTGTAGTTACAGGTAGCTACTCTTGTATAAGCCTCGGGTAAAACGGAACAATCTCTTCCAGAAACCTATCAAGAATTCAAGAACTGTAACATGAAAATTAACCATGACTTTTCAGAACCTACTTCTGCCTGTTCTATCCTAGGTGGGTGCTTCACTTCAAGTCCCTCTTAATCTTCACAGTACTGGTGAAGGATGGTGTTTTTTTCCAACACGTAATTGAGCAAACTACCTGCTAGCAATATAAACCACTGAAGGTCATAGAGATAAAAAACGGGGAAATAGAATTAGAACAAAGCTCTAAATCACAATGACTCCAGCCTTCCGTCTAATCCATTCATGACCCCCTTGGGATTCTGAATGGAATGCTGCTACCTCCCTAGCCTGGGAGGCAGCCCTGACCCCCACCACCCAGAAAGGAGTCACGTTTCTCTCAGCCAATGCAGCCTCAGATAGTAGGTATCTAAGGGAATGGCTCTGCCTCTTGAACATCCCTCAAATTTTTCTGAACTCAAGTCTTGCCCAAAGGAACTGTGTTCCTGGGTCTAGCTGACTCAGGAATCACTGGAGCCTGGACTGGTTTGCTGTGAACACTGTTCATTTGTTGCATGCATCTTTTCTCCTTAGCCAAGCTCAATCTTCTTTCTGTGACCCTCCCTGTCTCTTTACCTCCCTCCTTCTCTTCTTTTACCCCTCCCTTCTTCTTTCTTCCCCTTTAAGCAAATGAGGTTATACCAAGTCATAGATACCATAAGAGATGCTGGGAATTCAAATAAAGTTCCAATGCTTCCAAGGATCAGCTTATCACATTAAATCCTCTCCAAACCCTCATAAAGTAGAACTGTAATCATACCATTCTACAAAGAAGAAAACAGAAACCTAGCAACATTGAATCACCTATTCAAAGGTACAAATTTGTAATTGACAGATGTAGAGAGCATACTCAATTCCACTTGGATCTGAAGATTATGCTCATTTGCAATTATTCTTTATGTAAGGCATGCTTAGTAATATCAGTGCTGTCATGGGTCACTACATCCCACCTAGGAAAGGCCTTAATCTTTTAGACACATGTGGCAAAATAATAGATCAGCATTTCTAAAAACATATAAGTGGGTTGTAGACATGGCTTAGGAGGTAAAATGCTTGATGGGCAAGCAAGAGAATCTGACTTTGGATCCCTAGTACCCAGGTAAAAAGCAACTACAACAGCAAACTTCTGTAAACCCAGCACCACAGGGCAGAGACAAGAAGATTCCAGAGGTTAACTAGCCACCAGTCCAGTCAGTCATTGAGCTCTAGGCTCGGTGATAGACCCTGTCTCAAAAACAAGGTGGAGAGTAATTGAGGAAGACATCTGATGTCAACTTCTAGTCTCCAGAAGTGAACATACTCCTGCACATACACGTGTCCCCCCCCCCAAAACAAATAAAATAAATTACAATCAGGTAATCATTAGTGGGAAGGGAATGTTTCATCTTGATGAAGATTGATGTCACTGTAGTCATTTTTAACAATACAGAGCAATGGGAAATCCACTCCCGCCCCAAAACATCTGTTACTGCAGGTGTGAAATACACCAAATACTACATAGCCTGAGATCTGGAAGGTGCATGAGGAACAAGGACACTTTTCCTGAGAAATGATGGACACATTCCTGAGAGAATGAAGGAGCCAGGCAAAAGAAGGCAGGAAATTCAGAGAAAACACAGCTATTGTCAGCAAAGAGAGAAAAGCAAATATGAGACCTCCACTGCTTTGCAAGAAACAACACTCACAAGCCAAATACTTTATTTAATTTTTAATTTATTACTAGTAGTGTGTGATGTGTGCTTTATTGAGAGTGTGCATGTGTCATGGTGAGCCTGTGGAAGTCAGATAACAAGTGTCCATAGTCAGCTCTGTCCTTCCATTATGGTTTCTAGGAATCAAACTCAGCTTGTCAGGCTTCTGTGGTAAACACTTACTCACTGAGTCATCTTGACAGTCCCTAAAACTTTAAAAGACACTCTTAATCTACCGAATACCTCTGCTTAGCGTTTTCTTTTTTATTATTCATTCTTTGGAATTTCTTATGTGTATACAATGTATGTCGATTATATCAATCCCCATTCCCCTCTCCAACTCCTCTCAGACCCCCTCACCATGACCCTTCCCAACTGTATGTCCTTTTGCTGTAATCTATCGAGTTTAATCAGCACTGTCCACATGTGCATGGGTATATGGACATTCACTGAGCATGGGTAATCTACCATGGGCCCCTTTTTTGAAGAAAACTGACTAGTCCTACTCAAGCAATCTTTAACTGCCAAAGCTCCTCAGCTTGGGGTGGGACTTTGTCAGTTCTTCTCCCATCTATGTTGAAATCTTGAGTAGCTTGATCTTGTGCAGACCTTATATAGGCAACCACATCTGCCTTGAGTTCATGAGTACAACAGTCCATGGTGTCCAGAAAACTCACAGCAGTCTTTCCCAACCTCTGGTTTTTACAATCTCTCCACCCCTTCTGCAACGTTCCTTGAGCCATGTGGGAAGGGAGGCCTGTTTGGAGCTGGGCACTCCATTTGCTCATTCTCTCAACTTTGGCCAGCTGTAAGTCTCTGTATTAATCACCATCCAATGCAAAATAAAAGCTCTAATGAGGGTTGGGAGCTGTATGAATCTATGAGTAGACAGATACACATTTAGAAGGCACTTTGATACTATGACTAGTAAGTAATAGTAGCAGGTTTTCCCCTAGGGCCTATGATCTCCCCAGCAACAGAGTCTTGTCCAGGTACTATAAATCTGCTTCATGTTTTCATTAGAAAGACTGTTAAAGATTTTTGAAAGAAGTCATAACAGGTTATTTGCTTACTTATTTGGCTTACTTTATTTATGAGTGTGTATATGTGTTTGAGCATATAGATGTGTGAGGTATATGTATGTGTGTGTGAGTATATGTGGTGTGTGCACACACATGCACACTCATGCCTATGTACATGTGTGGCAGTCAGAAGGCATCGGGCGCCCTCCTCTACTACTCGTCCACGTTATTCCTTTGAGGCACTGTCTCTCAGCTAGGTGGGCAACCAGCTAGTCCCAGTAATCCTGCCTCCTGCTCACCTAGTGCTAAGGTTGCATGTGGGCTTGGGACCACACCTGGCTTGTCACTTAGGTGCTGGGGTCTGATTTCTGGTCACCATATAAGCACACTAACTTCTGATCCATCTCTCCAGTCCCATTACCTCGATGACTTTAATTGACTTGTGTATCTGCTATGCTGATTTCTTTTTCTTTTTCTGTCTGCCATGTTAGAGATTGCACCCAAGGCTTTGCTTATGCTCTATAATTTCCACTGATGAAATGAAAAAAAAAAAAAAAACTCTTTGAACTGCTGTTCAGAAACTATTTGCACAACCTATCCACAACTCCATCCACCAAAGGCTCTGCTCTTGAATTAGTGGCACAGGCATTATGATTGCTGGGGACCAGATTGGGAATCTTTAAGGATTGAAACACCTGGTTTTCTCCAAACTGTTTTTTCATCACTGAAGACATCTTTCAGCTTTGAAAGGCACTCCCAGTAGATTAAGCAAACAAAATGTCCTAGGAAAACAGGACTGGTATTTTGCTAAAAATCTGTCTCTTTTGTATTTCATGCTGACTTCTAGAAACAGCTGGTTCACCAGCAACTCTTCTTTGCTGGGTATGTATGTATGCATAGCTGTTTGTGTCTCACACAATGATGACTCAATGAATCACAGTTTGCTAAAAATTAATCCTGAGATTTCACTCTCAAGCATTCTGTGATCATCTCACAAAGGGTCTAGAAACAGGGCTTCCTTCTCATCAGATTGACTTAGTCATGCCAGGCATGGTGGCACATGCCTTTAATCCTAGCACTCAGGAGGCCGAGGCAGGCAGATCTCTGTGAATTCAAGGCCAGTCTGGTCTACATAGCAAGTTTCAGGCCAGCTGGGGCTACAGGGAGACTTTGTCTCATAAAGACCAAAAAAAAAAAAAAAAAAACTGACTCAGTCAAATGTAGACTACATCTTGACAGCTCCACAAACTTCTTCCTCAGATAAGATACCCTCTATTTTTATTTTTTTCTTCCTGAAATGACATGTGTACCTTCTTTCCAGTCCACCCACTTCTGAACAAGCCTACTCAGAATTTCTGGCTGACTTCACTGGGAGATAGCTGTCTACTCATTGCCCACAGAGTTGGCAAATAATGAAAGTAGCTCACAGATGATGCATCATCAGAACTGGAAGTAGCTGCTAACTCAGTCTAAGTTCCTTTAGTAATCAAATGCCCACGTCTTGTATTTATAGAACAAGCAAAGAGACCACCACAGAGTGACAATGTGTGCTTTTGCAGTCACACTTTACAATTCACTTGTGACTTTGGGAAAGTTCCATCCTTGACTTAAGGAAACTTAACATTCCCATTAATACACTTCATTTCTGCCATGAGGAACTCATCCAGAACATTTTCAGGCTTCATGGCTATTTTTTGTTATGTAATGTAAGGACTACGGAGAGCACAACTGGTACTTGAGGGCCGGGTATCAGCAACAGTATGGAATGCTAGGGCTCTCGGCACAACTGAGGAGTTGGCAAAGCCTGTGCCTGTAGGAGGAGGCGTGTCCCTATCACTCACTGGTCTTTCACAGAGCAGGAGGTCTACGTTTTCCTTCTATATCCCTTCTTACTTTCAGTCTGGCTTTAGTCAATTATATCATAACCACTGTGCAACCTTGAATAAGCATTTGCTATTCTTTACTTCTAACTAGGTAAGAAATTCTGGAATATCCATGGCCTTTGATAGAAAGAAATTCTGGTTACAAACAAACAAACAAACAAACAAACAAAAAAACAGGATAAAAGAGGCCCAAATTCTGAGGGCAAAGGATTCACTGCTCCATGGGGAGCTGTGTTAAACGCAAAAGGGTTTGCTTTGCGATAGAAGGGGCATCATGGTAGGGAAGCTACAGTCAGCTGTATCCACCCATGCCTTAGCTATATCTAAAGGGAAAACATGTGAGTGTTGATATTGACCACTCTTTTCATTCCCCCTCAAGTTTCTCTCAACCTCCTGGGATACTGAGTAACCCAGATCTAAGACATACAAGCTTACTTGGCAGTAAGGCTGTCTTTTAATTAAGTATTGTCCCTTTAACCTACTAAATGAAAAATAGCAAGTGTGCTTGATAATGAAGTCACAAAGAATATTGTGACTTTTAATAGACTACTAACAGTATACTACTATTAGACTATTTAATACTACTAATAGACTAAGGTATTAAAGTGTCTTTATTATAACAAGAATGATGAAATAGAAGGTTGATAAAATAGCTTTACTTTGTAGACCTAGAAAAAGATTCACACAATGCCCTCATTTAACAATTCAGCAGTAATGAAAACCAGGGAGGGTCGAAACTATCCTACCTATTTGACAGATGGAGGAAATGAGGCAAGAAAATCAGCCAGTGACTTGCCCAGGGACATGCTCTTGGCTAAGTCTCTGCATGGAAGAGATTGTCCGATCAGCCCCCTCCAATGCAGGAATCCCCTTCTCCAAACTCTTTGACAGATGGGCGCCCAGCTTGAGTACTTCTGGTAAGTGGTGCTACTATACAGGAATAGTCTTCAGCACAGCCCAACTTTATTCAGCTGAAATCTTCCCCCCTTGGTTCTAAGGAACAGGAACTAACTGCCGTTTTTATGCTTATGGTCTTCCTGTGAAGTAGGGAATGTGAGCCCCATTCTGAGGAAGAAGAAACTGACTCAGCAACCTGCTCTAGGCTTCAGGGTTTGGAGTCAGGTTCAGAACCCACCCAGGGAGTTCCAATCTCATCCTCTCCACTTGTTCACTAGTCCTGCCTGTGGGCATACACTCCTACCTGCATGGTCCACCTGCCACTGACCAGCCTCTGAAACATTTGAGAAGATGCCATCTCCACATATCTCAGCCAGAATTTTCTAAGCACCTTCAGTTCATCTTCTCTGGTTCCTAGCATCATTTCCACCTAGCTTTGTAAAAGTCTTTCTCACAGTGTGGCCCCACACCTTGCCTAGGGGAAGAGTAAATGTTTTTTATAGTCATGTGTTGGAAAATCTTTAACAAATAGTTCTCAGAGGGGGCGAGAACATTACTGATGTGAAACATTTACCAGTTTCCATGGTGGAAGCATTCCTGTCACAACCTACCAACCTGAAGTCACCCATTGTAGTGCAACGAAGAGATGTGCTCTACTGGCTCTTGCCACTGGCTCTGAGCTGGCTGTAGCACACCACTGTTCTTTCCAGGACCTGATCTGCCTAGGACCAACTCAACTCAATCCACTTAAATGAGATAAAATGAGGGAAAGTGTACTGTTCTGTACCAATACATAGGATTATAGCATTATACTTTGCATCCTTTCCTCTCCCTTACCTACCTTCAAAGCCCAGGACCCTCTGAACTCTGCTATAAGGGGGTTGTAGGCAATATGGAGGGGCTTGGTCAAAGCTTGACTGTGTTTAAGTGTTAACCTTAACATAAGATTGACAACCTATGGTTATGGGCTCAGGGGAAGGTAGGTAGGAAGTAGCTCTTCTTCAGAAGCTTTTATTAGAAACAGGGGACTTCCCACTGCTCTTTAAACTCTTTTAGCTAAACATGAAATACCCCAAGGTCAAATTTATTAGTGAATCCAACAGCCCAGGGAACTTTCAGCTTTGGTGATGAATCCCTCTTATCTTCGTGCCCTCCCTTAAGTCTTATAATTTAAGCAAGACAGCTGTTCATAGCCCAACCAAAGCCTGAGTGGTTCAGTGTGTGCACAAAAATAGGCACATGGAACAGCCACTACTTCCACAGGCCCATCAACAGAAACCAGATACACTCAAGATATCTTTCAATGAGAAGAGGGAGAGGCTGATACATGGCAAAATGACAAGACTTGAGTTGGTCCAAAAGCACCAGATGGGTACCAACAGGCATTTGGGAAAAGTCTTCACCTATCTGAATTTCAGTTTCCTTATTTCTGCACAAAGGTCCCCAAATCAAGGGATTTGGAGATACATAAAGCACTAAGGAGTCATAAATGTGCTTTACACCTACTATGCAAATGAAAAGTCTCATTGGGGCCATTATTTTTTGTCTCTATTAAATAACATAACTACATAAAGCCATGGTTAGGGGAGAGTCACCAACTTCTCTGTGGTTTTGGCTGCTCTTAAGCTGGGTTGGGGCTTCATCTCTGTCAAGCAGCTGCTGTGTAACCATGGCTCTGCATCTTACCTCATAGGAAACACAGAAGGGGCAAGCAGCATTTCCTATAGTGGTTTAGATAAAGGCTGAGCAAATGGCAAAGGGCTTGGCACATACTGAGTCAGGCAACTGTGTGGAATAAAGTGGAAGTTACGAAGGCTCCTGAATTCAGGGCCCGTGCAAGTTGCCTCAGTTCCTCCTGTGTCTCTCAGCCAATCATTTGGAGGGATCCCTGACGGAAGATGGATGGAGCTTAATAGGGGCTAATAGTTATAGCCTCCTGGTCTGTGCCTGTGCATCTCATTATTGAGTGGGCCTGAATCAAAGCAACTCTGTGCAGCTGCTGTCCTGCTTAGTCCAATCCTAATCAAAAGTGATTAGCATGGATTGCTCTGTGCTGAGGTAGTTGTGTGCATAATCAAAGCCCAGGCTCATGCCCACTTTGCAAAGTGCTCTGCACCTGGGAGGACTTAGAAGCCTGTGGACCTGGGACATGAGACAAGGAGCCCCTGGAAGGCGGAAGGAGAGTTGGATCATTCAACAGAGCTCCAGAACAGCAAGTACAGTTTCCAGTATGTGAGGTTCATAGCCTTGGAGAGGTCCCTGGGGAGACTATGCCTCAGTTTCCCTTCGCTGGCTGGCATTCTCAGACCAGAGAAGGAGATGAATAGTGGGAAAGACAGACTGGGTGTGAGCAGGACTTAGTCATTATTAGAGTTAGTCATTGTTAGATTCATGAAAGAGTCTTAAACACTGTTGCCTTTAGATGAGGACACTGGAATTCAGAAAAGAGAAGCACATCCTATGGATGACAGGCACTTGTATGTGTACAGAAGAAAGGCCAGAGAGAGGGGAAGGAAGGAAGGAATGAAAGTCTGGGAGAGGAGAAAGGACAAAGAAAAGTGCTTAATGTGAAGCACGGTTGGTGAAGAAATCCACAGTTTATGTGCTCCTTCTCACACACCAGCTGTACTAGTTTTCTCTCTGAGTTGTATCTCACTCACGCCCCAAGAGCCCAGACTAGATATCATACACACACACACACACACACACACACACACACACACATGCACACATTGCCTGAGTAGAGCTTGATATCACACTTCTCTCTGCCAATCTGATTATGAACATCGTTATGATCCAAAAGAAGTCAACTCTTTCAGGAAACTTTACCAGCTCTCCTTCTCTGAACTGTTCTACTGTATTCTCTGAACTGTTCTACTGTATTCTATCCTCAACATTCATTTGGCTCTTGGTATGCATGTTCTTCTGATAGCTCTTGAGATCCAAGAGTAATTCCTTTAGCTCTTGGATGAGAAGGACGACGACGATGACCATGACAATGATGATATGAGCATGTCTTTCACCACCCAGCTGATGTATCTTGCACTTCAGGTGACCCTCTAAACTTGACCATGGGTCTTTGATAGGTGACGGAGCTGGAGCACTATCTGAGGGCAGATGGGAGGAGTTTCCATCTGCTTCCAGGGCCTAATATGGTCCTTATAGATAGTAGACTGGTAGCAATGTCTGCTGACCTTTGAATGAAAGCCGCAAAGATTTTGGAATAAACACACACTGTAATTTGTTTTTTATATAGTTAGTGAGGCTGTATACATGTGTTCCATTTTAATCAAAACCCCTAACCCATCCTCAAGAGTAACAGAGGGGGAACAGAGACTACTGGAGAATAGAACAACCAGAAAAAACAAAGGCCAAGTACACTGCTATTTTACAGAAAAAAGTTATCCAGGACAAAGATGAGGATCCTCACTCCATCCCTGATAGAAGTTTCCTGAACCTGATTAATGATGTGCACATGCCCTGCGAGCCTGGCAACAATACTAGGTGGGTCTGGCTCCCTTCAATGTCATCAGATTCTAATCCTCTCACACAAAGTCTCTTTTGTGAGTTATGAGCATTTTATTTTGGATCACCAGTGGTGCCTAGATTGAAAATTCCTTGGTTGTCCTAAGTTTATGATATAGTTTTCAGTAGTAATTTATGGATAAAGGAACAATTCAGATCCAATCTGGCCCTTCATTCCAATAATGATACATTTTTGGAAGTAAGAGCCAACCGGAGGGATTTGGGAGTAGTTTAGAAGTATTTGCAATAGGATCTCATACTAAGAAACTAGCCTTTCTCTTGCCAAGTGATGCTGGAAGGTAACCAAAAAACTCCAAATATATAAATAATAAATTGTTGCCTAATATCAGATGGGCTATGGTTATAATGAACTTTTAATAAGTTCTTACAAGTGACAATACTTTATACAAATCTCATTCATGGCCCACAGAAATAGTTTTGAGTCAGCACAGTGAGGCCATCTTGAAGATAAATGACCTGGACTTGGGGGAGTTTGCTGGAGACCACACAGAAAATGACTGGAAGACCTCGGCTCTCTTGCTCTGACTCTGGACTCTCTATGCTCTTTACCAAGATAGACCTTTTCCATCTCAGTCCCATGTCAGAAAGGCCTTAACCAAAGTCATTCCTTCATGTAGCACAGACAAAACCACTGTACCATGGCATCCACCTCAACACTTCCTGCTTACACTTCAGTGTCCTGTCAAACAGCCAAACCAGCAAACCAGCCCTATCTCTGAATGCCATAAGCAACATTGTCTTTATAAAATCCTCTCCTTTTACAGATTCATAAATTGAAACTAAAAGGTTAATCACAGTCAGGCAACTGTGTGGAATAAAGTGGAAGTTACTAAGGCTCCTGGGGTTACGAAGTGTGCTGCAGACCACACTTCTTAAAACTCGTCTCTCCCAGTTCAGCATTCTTTTTCTGGAATTCTGGGACCTGGGAGTTGGGCAAAGGCTGTGAAGTGGGGCCATGGGGTCTGTCTTTCCAAACGGTCCTTATATGGACAATGCTCTACCTAAAATACTCAGAGGTATTTTTAAGGTATAGAATGCTGTGTCCCTGTGGCCTTTACCTAGCCAGAGTATCGGAGACTTGGGATAAATATGAGAGGGCGGGGAGAGCAGGTAGGAATTTTCTTCTGTGATTCTGAGAATCTACAAATCCAGCTTAATTTGTAATAGGCAGTAAATGTACAGACACTGACAAGGCCGTCAGCTGTTCTGTCAGTAACACTTGAGGCCACACATCTCAATATGATTGTAGCCAGCTGTCCAATACACAAAATGACCTTTGGCCCCGTCCTTGGAGAAATGTAATTCTCTCCATGTCTCTTTCTGTCTGTGGGGAGTCAGAAACCAGAGCTGTCAGGATCATCAGAAGGCTTCATAATGATAGCGCTCAAATAAGCAGAGATTATGCATTATCTGCAACTCTTCTCATCTGTTTCATTGCGTTTGCATTTTCAAAGTTATCTCTTCAGTAAGAAATGAGATAGTCAAGACAGTCGAAATCCTCCCTGTACTTCAACCGACAAATGCATTTATCCTTTTCATTGGAAAGGTTGGGGGAAATGTTTTACTATGTTGAGTTCCAAGACCTTCTAGTCTTGTGTCTTCTAGCCCAGGATGTATATATACATGTCTCTTCCATATATGTGTAATCAAACAAGGATTAACTATTTATACTTCTATATAAGCAAAGGCAGCTTCCTTCCAAGCTGCCTCTGCCTTTGTGAACACTTCCACTCGCCTGTGCTGAGCTGCATAACTCATTCACTCCTCTAAACCACCTAGTAGTTTCACACCATTTAAAATTATACCTGAAACCCTTACTACTGATTTTAATGCCACCAGGAAGTGGCTGTGACCTGCACTCGATACACTGATCCTCCCCACACATGGATTGCAGCCCACTGGGCTGGAGGCAGAATAGCTTCCTTGATGTCATGTTTATACAACACTTTGTCATCTTAGTTACCCGTGTTATTGAATAACTCATTGTCTTACACACACACACACACACACACACACAACCCACTGGTACAGAGATTATAATTTCATGAGTTTGAGTGCGGTACAACCCTAGAGAGACTTTAAGCACTGCCAGAGTAATCATTCTGATGATCCAGAGTCAAACGCTGGAGCCTCTTTATTCTGTCTGTGCTTTGCTTTGCTGGACTGTCTGGCTCTTGCCACGCTAACTTCATGTGGGCCCTGATATGACTCTACGACTATCTCACGGACCTCTTAGCATTATCTCTGCCTAGTATTTTATTAGTCTGTGAACTTGTACTGTCCATCTTCTTTCTCCCACCCTTGCCCCATATCACTTCAATACAAAACCTAGAAATACAGGGATTTGTTATGTATTATACATAGATACACCCCCAACACCATCTGAGACATTGTAGGGCTCAAAGTGAAACCACTGAACAATACATGAACACCTGCTTCATCATTAGTTTTACTCTTTTACATTCTTGGCACTAGAAATGGGTTTGTATCAAGCCATTCCCATTTCCTCACATAATTTCAGACCAATTTGGGGATTCACCTGATGATCCTGTATTTCTCTGAGAGTTCTTTTTGATTCTGGATTTCCTAGCCTAGCCTAGGAGAAAGAGAGCTGAGGATGGATGCATATGCACAAATGACCATCCAGACATCATGCAGAATTGCTTAAGACACAAGGCAGACAGGTATGATATGAATGGCCTTTGGCTGGGACTGACTACTTTACAGACAGGAGACTTGGAAAACGAAGGAACATATTCTACAAACCCTACAAACTGCATATGGATTGGCTTTAAACTGTGTTTTTCTAGTCATTGAAGTGTTACATCCATTCCAGATCCATTCTCCTTCCTCACAGTATCTCAAAGGTAATATTTTTATAGCACATGCTTCAATTTCTCTGTCCAATGTCCATTTAACTTTGGTCTGGTACATCCCTGTCTGGCTATGTCAATTAAGTTCTTCTGAGTAGACATGCCTATTCATATCATGATGGAGCTCTCAGTACTTTCTATGAGCTCATAGCCATAACACTATATGGAAAAGCTCTATGCCTGTTGAGGAGACAGTGAACTGTCCTTGAAACTCATTCAATTTATTGATTTAAATAAGGAGATACAAAAGCAGACTTTTACTGATATTTCTATAAAGTATTGAAGAAAAAGCTAATGAAAGAAGTTAGGGCTAATCAGTATCCTGGGGGTGGTCACCATAATCATGCTGCACCTTTAGAGATTCTTGTAGAATGAGAACTTGGTCTTCAACAAGCATTCACTAAACACTCACTGCTTACTTAATGAATAAGGTAGTTATTGTACATAGAACATCTCTACTTCTAATCCAGGACAGAAAAACTTGACTATGCATAATCATTGAGGCTTTTTTAAAATGTGAGATTCAAATATTTCAATTCAAAGCCTCACAATGAAGCTGGGAATCCATTGTAGGATTTCATTCATAGGAAATGTCCAGAATAGGCAAATCTATAGAGATAAAAAGTAGATCAGTAGAAAGCTAGGGCTGGAAAGAGGAAGATAAGGAAAAACTGGCATTAGGTATGGGCGGAAATTGTTCTGCAATTAGATAGCCACCGTGATTGCCCAACTAGTGTTATACTTTAAAAGGGAACCACTAAATTATACTTTAAAAAATAATCACATAGTATGTAAATTATATTCCCCAAATTGATGCTCTAGTAACATTAATTTTTTTAAAATAAGTAAAACTAGGTATCTGCGTTATGAAACTTCAACATGTGCCTGAGAAGTGTAGTCTGGGTAGAGAATGACTGTGCTACCCCAGAATCACCTCTTGGACTCTCTGAGAGGAAGTAATTATAGCTTAGTAAGTGTTCGGCTCTGGGTATCATGTGCAGATGAGGCTTTTGTAAACCTTGAGCATGAGGAGCCATGGGTTTCCAGGCAGAGGTTCAGGGAGGCTCATGCTCTTGGGTATCCCAGGCTTCCTCTCTGCTTCACTCTAGGAACATAAGCTTGGTCAGAACTAATGCCCTCTTCTCCTTTACCCTAAGAAGAAGCATTGCTCCCAGCAACAGGAGCTGTAACCTGAAGATCCTGAATGCATTTCTCCATGTATTCCTTCGCAAGCAGGATTCCCTCTTTTGTGCGGAGTCCACAGTAATTAATTAAAACTAAGCTCACTGGAGACTTTCAATATGAGAAAGCATCACTTGTGGGGGCTGCCTTTGCCTGGAACAAGCACTGAAGAGAGCAATATGCCAACTTTACATGGAAAGATTCCCCAGAGCTGCAGGGCAGAGAGCACCATGCTCCTGGTGTTCTCGGTTTTGGATGTGTGGAAATGGGCCATCTCTAAGGGAGTCTACGGCCCAGGGGATACTTAGAAGCTGTCTTCCTCCAAGCAGTGCATAGTGCAAACCAGTTGGGAAGTGAACAGAGAGAGACCAGAAATTGACTATAGATGGGAATCACACAGAACATCTAGGTGCCCTGAAAGGGAATTCAACTCACTGGTGCCATGTCAGTTAACGAGATGAAGTGCAAAGCCTCCTAATTTCTGAAATGTGAATGACTGCAAGCAGGAAGTTCTGAAGGCACTCAGGGTAATGAGGAAGCTGTCAAGAGACTCCTAGATATAGGCTTTGGAAGAAACCTGGTCCACAGAGGCTCTTTAGTAGTGGGGGCAGAATGGCTTAGTGGGAAGCAGCACCACCTAGTCCTTTAATCACAATCAAATCTCTCTTGGACTAAGTTTTAGAGAAAATGGGGGTCTAGAGAAACAGTTCAGAGAGTAAACTACTTGCTCTGCAAGTGTGAGGGCCTAGTGCCATAGCATAGGTCCATAATTCCAGCGCTTCTACAGCAAGCTGGGAGGTAGAGACAGGAAGATGACGGCTAGCCTACATACGTAGACGTCAAGAGCAAAGAGACCCTGTTTCATGGCAAAGTGAGGACTGATACCCAGGGTTTTCATCTCACCTCCACGTGGGCTGTGGTACACATGTACCTACACTCCTAGACAGGAAATGTGCACACACACACACACACACACACACACACACAAGGAAATAGGGTACTTTCTCTCTAACCACTCTAACTGAACTCTCTGAACACGCCTATCTAGGAAAAGAGAATAGCCTGGTGGGACTTTTCAGTGTCATTCAGAAAATGAACATTATTCCATACATTATCAAATATTACCTGTCACTGACTCTCTTTGAGTCAGCATGATAGCAAAAATTTTCCCAGGTTATGTGTGCCAGCCCCCTTGGTTTGGAGTAGGAAGCTTGCATGGGTCCTAGGCAGCTTCTTTGGCCACTAACCTCTTCCAGCCATGTTCTCCTCAGAAGCCCAACACTTTACTTACCCTGTAGAAGGACACTTAGCCGATGCCTTGTTGAGATGTTGAGCTCATTTGTTTTCATTTGTCTCGGGAGATGGTCAGAGACCACAGGACAGAGCCATCTTTTCTTTTCCCTCATAGCCTGATGTGTGTAGGACTCCAGGGGCATTCTGGCTTGGCTCAAATATTAAATATTAGCTCTTGCCTCTTTAATCCTTTGAGGGGTCTGAAAATTTTCTCTTAAATTGTTTTTTATCTTCCCTCACACTGATTAGGCTCCAAACATCTCTCTTTACACAGCATCTTTCAGAAGTGCAGCTTATTGCACAAGAAAAGGGGAAGAAGAAAGTGTCTCTAATTTACCTCAGAGCAGTGCCTTAGCTAAATAGGGTTGGGGGGGCCCTCACATGTGTATGAGTGTGTGTATGAGAGAGAGAGAGAGAGAGAGAGAGAGAGAGAGAGAGGCAGACAGAGACAGGAAAAAGAAAGGAGAGGAGGGAGAATTGGGGTGTGAGAGAATATCAAGTGGAGGAGCACTGAGGGAGTTAGGGGACTGATATTTCTGACAGCACTTTGACAAATGCTAAATCAAATAGCACATGACTGTTGATATCAAACACACCCCTCTTTTACACTACATTAAAAAGCTTTACTTAACAACCAATTTATTTAAGGAAGAAAAATGTATTCCCTTATTCCCAAATAAGTACATTATGAGGCAAAGAACAGAAAGCACTATCATCATTCCACCCCACAAATGCATGAATGTTTTAAAATAAAAAAGAATAAGAGTAAAAATTGAGCATTTGGAAAAAGGGTAAATAAAAATCTGCATTAGAGAGGACAATGGTCTGTGAACTTGAGAGTCCTGGAGGACAAAGGTGAGGATGAAATTTGTGGAGGACAGCATCTTCTCTGGCTGCTATCGAGACACTGCCAAAGGAGCTCACAGAGGCTGCACGATCTTAATCCTGGACTCCAGGATAACAGTCAGTGCAGATGTGCTGCGGCTTCTTAGGCCTGGTCTACTGTGAGTTTCTATAAGGATAAAAAGTAGATCCCCTTCCCTGCCCCCATGAGTCTAAACTATCTATTGACTCCACCTGCCGGCCCCTGAAGGGTATCTTCTCTGCTTGAAAAGATAATAGTCCATAGAAAGCCCCCTGGGACAGGCACATGGCCTTCAGGGTTATGGCACTGATATATGTGGACAGGCTGGGTATGGCAAGGTCTCAAGTAAGACCTTAAAAGATACAGGTAACAGAGAAACACTATTCTATTCCCTGCTTGGACACCAACCTCACATTTGTCTCCTTGGATGAGCCACTCTCCCTCTAAGACAGTGTACTCATTTATAAAATGTAAGCTGTAGAGGTGCAGAGACCATGCCATCCTGTGATTACTGGAATCTACAAACCTATCATTGATGAGGCATGTGTATGGGAGAAAACTCGTCTTGTTAAAACACTGGTAGACTGTAGTAAAATGCTATCAAGCTCACAAAAGGAGATATCTGTGGGGCAAATGTAGCCACCAGGTTCCCAGTGTGAGGGACTGGATAAGATGTCATCACAGGGGGCTGCTATCTCTCACACTACATTGCCTATGATATGTCCTCTCGCCCATCTCTTGCTCAAGTCCCTCATGTGCACATATCACTTGTCAATCACTACTTCACAGAGCTCTCTTTTACTTGTGGCATGGCTATGAGCAGAAGCCTGGCCACAGCTGGTCTCTCACTGACTAGCTGACTGGCTCCGACTTCCCTGTGAGTAGAACAAAGTTGCAGCCCTAGGAACCCTTCAGTCTCCATCTGATCATGCCTGATCACTTCAGCATCTCCAAATGGTTTTCATTAAGCATCCAATGAGAATCCGTGAGAAAGGCCAAAGAGGTATTTACAATGAGACCTTTATTCAGAGGGGACATGAGGGAAACAAAGTGACACCATCTCCCAAAGCCCACTCAGAACTAGGATCTTTCTTTTCAGTTTCTGCCCATACTCTTCCTGACTCTGTCACTCTTGGATCTAGCCCCCGTTTACTAATGGTAAGTTGAAGACAATTCGCCTTCCATAATCTGTAGCCTGTGCAGGCCTTCCAATCAAAAAGAGTTGGCTCACAGTGATGCACATGTCCGATACCCCGGGGGTCACTGTGAGATATGGATTGGAAAGCCCCCAGGTTGGTGCCCTCAGATTCCACAACAGGGAAGTCACCTGCTCCACCTTGCAGAAAAGCTATCCCCAGAGAGCTGTGTTGTGAGAGGTGAAGCGTTAGGGTTTTCCTGTCCAATAAATATTGACAATTTACTGTAATCTGGTTGTGATTTAACAATGCTTTTAAAGGAGGAAGCAAATGGCCCATAAAGTCTGTGACCTCTTCACTTCTGTGTGCTTCCCCAGGTCCTCCCTCTGAGCTGGTGCCCTTCAGATAGCACCAGCCATCCCAGGGATGAGCACACTGCAAGCCTGTGAGCCTGATTCCCACAGCTGGAGCCACAGCCTGCACTGTCCCTCAGCAGGCCGCACAGGTCTGTAGCTCTCCCCTTTCTCCTTTCCCCTTGCTTCTCTCTGCTCTTTGCTTTACTTCCCTTATTCTTGAACAATGAAAGTTGAATGGCAATGCAAATTTCTGTCTCTCCTTAAAAACCCCAGCCAGGGAGGCAGTGTCACCCATATTTATGAGCTCTAAATGGCTTTTATCAAAGTGAGGTCACACTAAATCACACTCAAGCTGTCATAAATACAAATGACTCGACGTAGGCAGCAACAAGCCTTCCGGGGAAATCATATGCTGTGCTGTTGCAGTTATGGTATGTCACACAGGGAGCTCATATATTTCCACTGGCAAGGTAATCTGATCCTTCAGAGGATTCTACTAGGTGAAAAGAGGAAGCTAAGTCCAGGTCAATGACAGTGATGGTCACATACTTTAGGCATGAGAGACCCTGCTCAGGATGCTCATGAACCAGCCTGTTCATGGGAAGGAGGTAATTGATGGGACCTTGAATATTTTATCGGGATTTCCTTACTTAGAATCAATCAATTAATGATGAGACTAGTTGACAGGCACTGAACTAGCAGCCAGGAGGAAACTTAAAAATACAATTACATGCACTGGCCAAGAGTTCTTTGGTACTGTTCCACTTAAAAGAAGCAGAATCCCTCTTCCCTTGAGTGGGATAGCTTCAGTCCACCCTTCTGGTGGACAGACTGTGGCAGAAAGGAGGTGTGGGATTTTCAAGACTGGGCCTTGCAACTTACCCGATGGATCATGCATTCCAAGAAATTCCAGATACCACACTGTAAGGTCATGCGTGTCCATAGAGAGACCCACTGGCAAAGAATTCAGACTTCCTGCTAAGGGTCATTGTGTGAATGAGCACCCCCACACCAGAAAGTGATCCATCCATTCAATCACCATAACTACCACCAGTATCTTCTTTAACTGCAAACTCCTGAGCCTAAGAACTAGAACAATCCAGCTGGGCTGTCCTAGATTCCTGTCACAGACATCTCGGTAGTCATCACTTAACTCTAGATAGGCTGACTAAATTCAGCGGATGGACAGCACTGGGGAACAGCTAGGGGAGCCGACAACACAGTGGACAGTAACAGGCATGACAGAGTATATGGACTCCAGTGGGGTGGAGGTCCTATGGGAAGGTGCCATTTGGGATGCAGATATAAAGATGATTAAGATTGTTTGGGATGTTCTGTATGAAATACACACACACAAAAAAAATCAACAAATAAAAAAATGAGTTCTATCTGAGGATGAAGCATAAGAATTTGCTTCAAGTTAATTAGTAGAGGTGAAAAGCATTACCATTGTAATCTACCAGGTGACTTTATATCCATGCTTAGGTGCCAAAGATCTCAGAAAGTAACTGACAGGGACTAGTAATAATCAGATACATAGAAATTAGAGATGCATGTGCAAACATCTAAGTGTTAGTAGCATTAAAAATGAGTCTTTCTGTATGAAACAGTATATTTTAAAATGAAATGGAGACCTTTTTTAAAGGTTAAAACCTCATTCAATTTTATGTCTTACAGGGTTTATACTGAGTTCAATATTGTATAACTGTATTAATTCAACTGTGAACCTAAAAATTTATAGCCAATTTTGAAAGAGATACATCTTTTCCCTGGAAATTATTATTGAATATGTTAATGCTGTAATGAAATGCTTCTTCTAATCATGTGGTTATTAAATTTAAAAAAAAGAGTTCTTAAGCTGTTCCAGATTTCCTGCTGCTCTCTGCTTCTTGGAGTCTGCTTGAAGATGTGATTGCTTGGCTTTCTTCTCCAGGCACCTCTTTCCATCACACCTTCCCCACCATTATGGAACCTTGTCCTTGGAACATAAGCTAAAATAAACTTTTCCTTCTATAAATTTCTTTGGTCAGTGTTTTTTATCACGGCAAGAGAAAAGTAACTAATACAGAAGTTGGTATCCGAAGTGAAGTACTGTTGTGAAAAAGTGCGGTTGTTAAAAACCTGACCATGGTTTGGAGGAGAATAAATAATTAAAAAAAAGAATTTTAGAATTTTAAAGTACAGAGTTCTAGGGTGAATTTAAAGCAGTAATATATTGCTAATTCAGAGGAATTAACTTTAACTCCCAAGGTATACATTCCTTTCTTTGGGTATTAAGGGTGAGCCAATCACAGGTTCCCAATCCTGCTTATATACTAGAATCACTTTGACACTGTTTCTGAACATTTAATGCTTAGGAGCTATTTCAGACCAACTGACAATGAGTTGCTGAGCATGGTGACACCCCATCACAAACATTTCTTAATTGAATTTTTGTGAATTTCATACAATATATTTATATTGTATATACAACTCCACACCAGATTTCATGTACTCTGTCATATATAGTAAGGGCTATGGAGTCAAGTTTGTGTCCCCAAATGGGCATTTTCAAAAAGTGCCCTAGGTAATCCTAAGTGTCTTGAGTGCACTGCCAGAGTTGAAAACTGGAACTTGATGAGTTTTATGCTCTAAAATACTTCTGTCTTTTTATCTGTCTGTCTGTCTGTCTCTCTGTTTGAGTCAGGGCCATGCTGTGTACGTAGTTCAGGTTGTCCTGAAATTTTCAACCCTCCGCCTCTTCCTTCTGAGTGCTGGGATTACAAGCATGGTCACTTCTGGTCTGAACGCTTTTTACAATTTTTCAAATCCCTTTCCAGTTTTGTGAACTGGGAATTGGGAGTTGAGTTATTTCTTCATTCTCATCTCTCTCTCATTACTCCAGATGCCTGGACATTGTCCAGAAAAGCCAAAGACAATTCCTTTACTCCAGCTGGTGAAATCTGGCTCAAGACAAAAAAGTAAATTTGTCATTATAATAAGAATGAATCCTGAGATGAAGACCCAAGGTGAAATGTCATTGTTCAATTCCTTAACTCACTGTGGTAGCAGATCTCAAAGTGGGCACATTTAGCTTTGCAGAGTCTTTTGTCAGAAGAGGTGTGATGCCCAGCATAGGACCCTTGTAGACGTAGCACCATGTCACTACTTGTGGTCTAGTTAGATAGTCAATGTACAGGTGATACAGTGAGATTTGGACAAGTCAGTTCATGTTTCTAATTCTATACAATGGAATGTTATCTACCTGCCATATTGTCCATGTCCTGTGCAGTAATAAGAAAACAGAGGCTGAAATGAAAGGTTTTTGAAGAATAGTGTATACATGGAAGGCTGCTACACTCCCGAAGCGCAGATACCCTAAACAATTCCCACTACTGACACAGATATCCCTTATGGGAAAACTAACCACTGAGTGTATAAGTAAAATAAAAAAAAAAAAACAATATAGATCAACAAGGCAACTTGCCTCCAAATATTTTCCTGCTCTGCCACTATCAAAGTCCACATGATATTATGACTAATCTCCACCTGCTCCCCCTAAGGAGACTTAAAGCCATCCCTCTGTACTGTTGCTAAGTATGCAGCCCACTTCAATTGTGAGTCCTTCCTTCATCTCTCCATCAAGTGTTTGTTGTGTGCTAACCAATTACAGGTACTTTTAAGAGTCATACTGGAAAGGAATATTTATAAAAATATTTTACATTATGCATTCATATATTTATTGTGTATATGTGCATGTGCACACACATGTGCTTACATGACAGGATGCAATGTGGAGGTCAAAGGACACCTTCTGGGAGTCTGGTCTTTCCTTCCACCATGTGGGTTCTGGGGATCAAGCTCAGGTCATCAGGCTTGACAGCAAGCATCTTTATCTGCTGATCTATCTCGCCAATCCTTACAACATATTGCAATTTCAAAGCTCCAATTATGTGCATGACCGTCAATGGGCCTCTACTCTTGTAAGCTTAGGCAGTTTGAATATCATATAATATTGCACATTGTTTCAATCTTGGTGATACCTCAAGTGTTGACAGCCCATTTTAAGAAGGACTGGGCTGCCAAGAGAATAAAAGGTCTATAAAATGGGGCCATGTGGAAGGCTTCTCCGCATCCTCTATAACAACAGCTGAATGTTTGGAAAATGCTCAAAGAAATGGTGTGGATGGATGGACAGCCCTACAACATCAGCTTCAGGACTTGCTCACCTCCCAAATCTACTTCCTTCCTTCCATAACTGAATTGCGGTCTTCTCAATCCCTGGGAGCAATGGAAGTGACAGGAGAGATTAGACTGTCAGTTTCAACAGAATGACTGCTGCCTCCTCACTCTGGATCCCCACTGCAGGGAGACCAGTTACTCTGGTTCATTCACATGCCTGAGCTGCTCGAGACCCCTGCTCATCGGACTCTCTGGGAGCTGCCCTTACCAGGTCACTGCTCTGTCTAGTCTGTAATACTTGATTCCTTGGAAAATAGCAATGAAAAGGCAGTTTTTTTTCTTTTTCTTTTTCTTTTTTTTTTGTAAGATGTTAAGAGAATCATTCATCGCTGAGAAGTCACATCAGGGTCTCATCCTTCAAACCGACAGTGGAGTGTGCATCAGCCTGAGAGAGAGCCTGATTATTAGTTTTAAAGAGCTTATTTCATTCTCTTAAAAATGGGATCAGTTCATCTTCGTCACATCTGTCTCTGTGTGGCTTCTATATGCCACAACAATTGTCAGCTCTGGGCATTACGTTATTAAGGTGCAGTGTGTGCCTGTGTGCAGAGGAGGGGTCTGGTCTGCTTGGGTGTGTATGGTTCCTATAGGAGCAAACGATGAGATTTAGAGCATGGATAATTAATGGGGTTGATTTGTTCATTTACATTCAGGGAGGTTTGGAGAGACAGCTCCCATCCAACCTACCCTATACTTCATTGGCTTGAGGAGGGAACAGCTATGACTACAGTCTCTTTTCTAAGAAGCAATAAGCAAGGCCTTGGAGTAAATCACCTCCCTGAAGGATGCTATCTTAAGGATTATTTAGCTTTGAGCAGGGGACTCATGGACAGCTGAAACTATTGGTCAAATCTTCCAAGTACATCGATAAGAAGCTGGTTTGTGGCTCCCAGACTTCTTCCCATTCTTTAGAAATGACAGCAAAAGTGGAGATGAAGTATTAGATAAAGGAAAGGGTGGAACTTGCACTATTTTACCAACTATTGAATACTATCATTCTTATCAATGGGGTGATTCGACACAGTGTCCAGAGTAAGTACAGCATGATACTAAGTGTCAGCAGGAATAGATAAGCAGTCAGAGCCTTGGCACCAACTTAGGCAGTAGACAATAGGGAGCAGGCAATACATTATGACACTGGATGCACCTGGATGTCAAATGTGGCTTTAAAAATATGTTTTAGAGATGAGTGAGGAAGTGAAGGGACAGAGCCAGGCACGGGATGTATCTAGCAGGTGGAACTTAGAAGAATTGCTGAAACAGGAGCATTGTCATTATCAAAAGGAAGAAAATAGGCCTGCTACATATAAACCAGCAAGAGAAAACAAGAACGAGATGAAATAAGCTTAGGAATTATGGAAGCATGGCACACATATCCTGTACCAAAGAATGGTGTGCCTGGAGAAAGAGGAGTGCCGGTGTACACCAATGACTCCAGGGCAGGTAATCTGAAATGACAGATAATCAAAACATCACTTAGCATGTGTCTATGTCTCGGAATTGATATGGATGGGTCAGAGGATGTAGGACTTACAACATTCTCCAAGAAATAACACAATGCCACTAAAACCCTGAGTCAGGAAGAGCTGGACAGCTGTCACAACTGATCTTAGGGATGCATCTGTCCTGCTCACTGCATCTCGAGAAATGGATGGCGTTACCTGCAGGCTGAGGGGGAAAAGTGCAGCAGCTCAAATAAGTAAGCAATAAAAACTTATTAGTTCTCCTGAGCTATACGAGACAGGGAAAGCTAACTGGAACAGAACACAGCAAAACGAAAATGGGGCAGGAGCTGGGAGAATGGAGGAAAGATGCCTGTGACACTGCCCTGGTGTTCGGTGAGCTTCAGGATTTTATTGAGCTTTGCTTTGCTTTTCTCACCTGCGAAATAGCCAACTGTATACCAATATTCACCTAGAATGTCCCATGTTAATATTAAGGAGCTGGTGGGAGAAAAAAGAAAAGCTACATCAAAGAAATAGTGGCAAGCCACTGATGTCAAGAGCATTTGGAGCATTATTCTACAGAAGAGTGGAGGAGGAGGAAAATCCCAAGGTATAGAGAACTCCCCAGTCTCCGTAGTCCTCAGCCCCAGCACTTAGCACTTCCCAGTAGGGCAGGAAGCACTTCGGTTCTTCCTCCCCACAGTTTCAACAGGACACCCTTTCAGCAGTAGTACTGAAACAGATGGGTGCTAAGACTAAACTGAGAAGGTCTGTCATTCTATTAAAAATGGAGAACAGAGGGGGAAAGGGTTAGAGCAAAGTCTGACTTACGTATGTTTATGGAGAGAGGACAGATAATTCAGTGTGTATGGATACACCCCTGGTTTGTTTGCTAGTAAAAAAAAAAAAAAAAGGAACTGGAAATCAGTAAAGTGTGTAAAGGTCATTTGCAATTAAAAGAGAAAGGCTATGAAGATTAAAAAGGTTAGAGTTCAGTAGCAGAATACATGACTAGCAGGCACAGAGCCCTTGGCTCCATTCCCCATATCACCAAAAAAGAAAAGGAAGAAGAGGAGTAGGAAGAGGAAAAGGAGAAAGAGGTGGTGGAAGAGGAGGAGGAAGAGGAAGAGGAGGAGGAAGAGGAACAGCAGGAGGAGGAGGAGGAGGAAGGGGAAGAGGAAAGGGAAGAGGAAGGAGGAGGAGGAGGAAGGAGGAGGAGGAAGAGCAGGAGGAGGAGCAGGAGGAGGAGGAGCAGGAGGAGGGGGATCAGGAGGAGGAACAGCAGGAGGAGGAGGAGCAGGAGGAAGAGGAGCAGGAGGAGGAGCAGGAGTAAGAGGAGCAAGAGGAGGAGAAGGAACAGGAGGAAGAGCAGGAGGAGGAGGAGGAGCAGGAGGAGGAAGAGGAGCAGGAGGAGAAAAGGGAAAGGAGAGGAGGAAAAAGGAGAAGGAAGACAGAAGTATTATGGTTTGGATATGAAGACCCTACTCAGAAGGCTCAGGTATTGAAATGGTCATCCAACACTTCTTGGACTACTTTGGAAGGTCTTGGAAAACCGGAGGTGGAGCCTGGCTAGAGAACGTAAGACACTAAAGGTGAAGCCTTGGTAATATCTCATCCCTAACCCCTTCCTGTCCCATTCTCTCTGCCTCTCCGCTCCCTCTCCACCATGATGAAAGCTGCTCCACAGCACTTTCCTTGTAATGATGGACTTTAATATTCCTATGTATTTGGATCATAAGAATGGAAGGTCACTAATACAAGTAGAAAAGAATGCATGTGATTCTGTGTTTAAAAGTGCAAGGTATTGTTCGAGTGGAAAAGACTACTGTCCTTAATCCATATTTCACAGGATTTTTAACAGCAGGCCTGTGAGATTTCCTGGCTACCAGGGCAGCTATAACAGGTCTTTGTTCAATTACAGGAGGATACCAGAAAATTGCTTCCCAGTGCAACAAGATTTGAATTTTCATTCTTAGACATTCATATACTAGGGGTTTTGCCTTTAGGCTTTCTTTAAAAATTAAAAAATCCTAATGCTTTTAGGAAAGCTGACACATTTCACTAATTCATACCGGTTACCAGGAACAGGTTACCAAGCTGACACTGACTTGACCAGGAAGTTGCTCCAGCTGGGTGCATGGAATGTTGTAAATAAATCACTTGACCTTTAGGTACCTCAGCATTGTCACATGGGAAAGGACAGCAGGACAAAGTAGGTCTCTAAGATCTAAAGTAAGATTCCTTGATGTATTAGATACAAAGTTGGACAAAATATAGGACAACCAGTTAGATTTGAATTTCAGATACATAGATAATACTCCTTTGAATATGTATTCATAGGCCAAAAAACCATTTTGGGAAGTACTATATTTTTTTCTTAGTAAATCTTTGTTTAAATCTTGATCAGAATGACTGTTTTATTGAAAGGGAGGGGGGAAAGCTCAGAGCTTATGACACATAGGGCTACCTGCCCCCCTTTGCAATTTTGGAGGGCTGGGTTAGCCCCATGGCTTAGATGAAAGACACATTGTCAAGGACTTCCACGAGATGCACCAACTACCAGGGCCACTCCTTTGGAAGGATGTGGGCTCCAACGAAGGCTGTCCTATATATCAGTAGCACTTCTCTGCTTTACTCTGGCCCACTGCTGTCCCCTCGAAGTAATGACCTTCTTATATGTAACCTTTACTAGATCCCCATCCTCACACTCTCCAGTGTCCCCGACCAGATCCTCTGTGGAGTCCAGCAGTCTTAGAAGACCCATCTCATTGGATGCAGGAGCTCTTTCCCAGTCTATTCTCTGCCCCTCTCACTTCCTAAGTCAGCCATACCCTTGCCTCCCTCATCTGTCCAGACAACTTCTTTATCAAAAACCTGAGACTGTAACTTCTCCAAAGAACTGTCCTGGGATTCTCCCTCAATTGCTTTATACATACTGACTCCACATGGATGTCTGCTGAGCAAGGTACCAGGCTATATTCCATTTTACACAGTCCCCATATTCACTTCTTATATAACCAGAAGACAAATAATTCTCTAGTCCTTGCTAATATATCTTTTGGTATGATGGTACTACAATTATTTGATTGTTAGATTCAGAACATTTGCAGAGAGATGGATGAGCTCCTTCCATTTTTGTGTCTTTTCTATAACTTCTGGGGTCATGATTTATCTCTGAAACTAGCTAACTTTTATTTATCCATACACACCTTTCCTGTTCTGGCAGAGACTGAGTAAAAACTCATTTGAAGTCAAAGGAGGTAAATATCATACTATAATATATTATCAGTTTAATTTGCATTTATTTTGCCAGTAGCTAATATTTCCATTTTTGCCATGTTTTGATTTACTGGCTGTATTGTCAATTCCATCAAGCAGTATTGTGGAGAGAAAGACATCACTGAGAGACCAGAGGGGAATAAGTCCCTATCAGAGAATTTCCCCAATGCACACCTGGTCCAGAAAGCTTCACCCAAAAGAAACAGTGGCTCCCTTCCTGACAAACATGACCAGTATCACAGAGCTATTGCACTATAGACCCAGCCTCCATCTGAAATCAAACATCCACATTTAGGACTGCCTTCATTTGCACAGTTGAGATTATGTGATTGAAATTGCCTTAATCAGAAGAGGATGGCTTCCAAATAAAAGATGACACTGCCCATCATCTCATGCAGATGGGTATTGCTCAGCTCACAGAGCTCTTGTGGTATACTAAATAAGCTCTTCTTCGTCTACTCAGGACTGATGGGTAAGTTCTCCTGCCACCTGCTATTCCTGACAACACTGGACAGCCCACATAGGGAAGTGAGAATGTCAACTCCTCCATTACACACAACCTCAGATCCTCAGAATGGTACCATATAGGCACAGAAATGCTCAACGCTTCTGGCTGTAGCACTGTCCGGAATAGCCTTCCTGCTTGGACAAATGACTCAGGATCTTTGGATGACTCTGTGAGGTTTAGAAAGTTCTGGATTTCTAGGTGGGGCAACACTTTGGTGAAATCCAAAGACTTTCCTGTTCTTGTGAACAACTCTCAAAGCACTCAGGGATAAGAAACCCAGCCTCATTATAATATAACCTTTTCAGTGGAAAGGTCATTGTCCCCTGGCAACCAATGGTCTTTGGCCAATGTAACTCTTTGATAGGATCTGAAGGCCTGGGACAGAGTAACCCAACTGTTTAGTCCATGATGGAGAAATAATTGTTTTCTTTCTTTCATCCAAACAGCAGGAAGACTTTTCAGCAGGTGGGACATTCCTTTTAAAAGTTCTGTTCTGAATCCCTTGTGAATGTCTCATGAATTGGTCCTTTCAAAAAAAAAAAAAAAAGGGGGATGCACCTTCTTAAAAAATTTGTACCCTGAGCCCTTGTGGATGCCTTGACCACTCATTCTCTGGAGGAACACCTTGTTAGGTATTATGAATTTCCTGTCTCAGCATGAAAATATATGAATACCATTGGCATGTATTCAAGAACTGGGATGAATCTGAGCCTCACACCTTGAGAAGGAAATATTTGTGTTCCTTCAAATACCATCAAGTCTCTCCTTATAATACAAATGGAACAAATTCTAGCTTTCTGTCTGATGGTTACTTCTTTAACCTAAGTCTCTATGACAAGCTTCACCTTTTGACCTCTTGCTTTCACTCAGTAACTTCCAATGTTTAGGGTAGGCTCTATGTCTTTGATACATAAAATTTCTAACTGGCTTCTAGTAAGATTCTTCCGATTAAATGTAATTATGCTATATTTTCTCTTAGTTTCTTGTTAGAGTGTTCATGATTGTTGATTTTGTGAAATCATTTGTGTCAATCTGTCCAGTGTGTCAGCTGCTAGTCTATGTCTGTGATATGATGTTTTTGTTTTGTACATATCTAATGTGTGACACAACAATGTAGATATTTTCAGTCTCTCAGTTCAACTATTTGTTTATTTCTTATTTTTGCTGCTATTTAAAAGAAACCTCATTTTTCAAGACTGTTCTCTCAAGTCCAATATAGCTGCAGATAGGCAAGCGTTAAACAACATACTGTCTGGTTAAGGATAATTACAAAATAGAGACATTTTTAAATCATAGAACAATGAGATTTACTTAGAACAATAGCAGCAACAGCAGCAACAAAAGTTTTTCAGAATTTGACCAAATAAACAAGTGATTAAGATCACTTATTTTACCTTGTTACAAATTTAGATTCACATGCCTTTAAAATATGTGAATTTATTTTATATATAACTATGTCTAATTGTTAAGTTTAACAAAGTCCCTGTCATATTGATTTATCAGTATTTTTGCTTCTATATGCTATATTTACATGCATGAAATGTGGTATGTGATAAAGTTGTCCCCTAAACATAAAGGCTTTTGATTCAAACTGGTCTTTAAATAATAAGCATAAATATATAATTAGACCAATCTTTACATTCATAAAACATAAACAAACCTAAAAAAATGTTATCTTAAATTATTTGGAAAGAAAATAAAAATGTCATCAGGACTGTTAACAAATTGAATCTATGATATTAATGATTAGATATTTAATGTAATATCCATGTTTTTCATCTTTCAAAGATAACTTAATTGGTATCACTAAAATTTCAAATCTATTAATTAGGTTAAAAATATTTTTTTGGGAAAATCCTAATGAGTTTATTGGGCTTGCTAACAGAGTATAAGGTGGGGGTTACTTACAGAAAAGTGGCCACCCCCCATTTACGGCTCCACTGGAAAGTTCACGGTCAAATACGGATCTTGTGACTTTCCGACAGCTGCACAAAATGGCAAGAGAGGTGCCTCCTGGTATTCTTGGCTTGTATGTCCTTAGCCCCTCCCCCATATGCAGCTAAGGTCAACTGATTGGGTGGGAGGGGTAATTAACTCCCTCATCGACTTCTTGACCAATCTGGGAAGGACGTATGACTATAGCTTGCCATCATAGTGATCAGATGATACTTCCAGTTAATACTCCACCCATTTCTCCAGCTCTTACATTCTTTCTGCCAACCTCTTCTGCGAAAGTCCCTGAGCCTTGAAGGTGGTGACAGATGTCGGATGATCTTCCTCCCATTGTGGCAAGGCACTGAACTTTCAGGTCTCTGATCATCTGTTTTCCATGGACTGTTGGCCCATTTCACTGGGATTCCAATAGAGCTAATGGAAACCTTCATTATTCCACCAAAACTGCCCCCATGTTGGCAAATCCTTTGGTCTTTGATTTCTTATTTCTATTTTCCCTCTTTAAACTTAATTATATACATATTTTTTATGTAAACTGCTTCAAGTTATTTCTGGAAAAATGTGTTAAAAATTGCCTCTCTTTGGAACAAAAAATAAATCACTAAATAAAAAATTTTCTAAATTCAAAAACAAGTTTATAAATGTTCATGGAAATAAGCCATCAAATAAAAATATTCAAAGGTATGGGCTGGTAACAGGTCTCACTGGGTAAAGGTACTTGATGTGCAAGCCTAGAGCCCTGCGTTCAATACCTAGAATCCACTTACAAGTAGGAGGAGAGAACTGACTCCACATAGTTGTCGTCTGACCTCCACGTGTGCACCACGGCATATGCACCCACATGTATACATCATACACACTCACACAAAATAATGAATACAAATTACTTTAAAAATCATAATCTTGGGGGTTGGAGAGATGGCTCAGCTGTTAAGAGCACTGGCTGCTCTTTCAGAGGACCCAGGTTTGATTCCCAGCACCCACATGGTAGCTATCACCATCCATAACTCCAGTTCCAGGGGATCCACCATCGTCTTCTGGCCTCTTCAGGCTTTGCATAACATGGATGCACTTACACATACACGTAGGCAAAACATTCATGCACATAAAATAAAAATAAAAAGATAAATATTTTTTAAATTATAATTTTTAAAATATATAGAAGTTATAGATATAAAAATATTTTTCTGGTTCAAAAATGGGGGCCTTAAAAATAAAGGTAAAGTCTTTTAGCTGAAAAGGAAAGATTTATGGTAAGTCACAGTTGAAGGATTGTTCCAATATGGGAATATACAGATAAAGACAAAATTAAACAGCAAAAATGAGCTGGGCTTGGTGGTCCATGCCTTTAATACCAGCATTCAGGAGGTAGAGGCATGGTCTTCATACTGAGTTCCAGGCCAACTGGGGCTATAGGGAGACCCTGCTTCAAAAAACAAAAACAAACAAACAAAAATAAATAAATAAAAATATGTAGTGAAAAGTCTCTGGAAGATAAAATTTAAAGATAGTATATCCATTATGATCTGCATTATGATTAAAGGTTTTTTTAAATTCCCAAAAACAAAATTTGGTACACCAATGCGAAACTAAGACCCAGTCCTCTGTTTAAAACTATAAAATTCGTTTCTGACATTGATCTGAATCTAGTAACATTTATAAGAATTAGCTTAAAGAAAAACAACCATTTTATGTTTTATCAAGATAATTACTTATGCTTTGTGCTGTCTGTCACCCGTTAATTACTTAGGAAACCAAGTCTTAATAAAGTCAAGATTTATTTTTTAAAATTTTTGTTTTTGTCAAGCTGTATCTAAATGTTACAGAATAGCTAAATTTTGATTCATTATTCATTCTTGAAGACGATTACAACTAACCTTCTGGGTGTTCAATAAGTAAGCTTGAGACCAAAGCCAATTAGAATGGAGAGCCAAGGTAGAAAGGCAATATTTCAGTCACTGCCGCAGGTCAACTATGGTCCCAGGAATAACAGGACACCTTTGAAAGTATACTATAAACTGGGTAAGCCACATTTCTTCTTGGTAAAAAAAAAACAAACAAACAAACAAAAAAAAACCTAGAAAGCCTAGAAGTTGAACTCTAACCAGTGCGCATTCTGGAAAGAGGAGGGTCACTGCAGAGGAAAATTTCCTCAGTGCTTCCAAGGAAAACATATCAAGAAAGATTTTGAGCCATCCTAAGAGATGACAAGAATGGTAGAGAAAATTATAGGAATCAAAAGGCTCCATAGGCTCCCTAAGATTAACCCCTAAAGTAATCTCAACTGACCTTTAAAAGAAGGTGATTAATGATTTTTGACAATTTACGTGGTTTTAAACATCCAGCAAGAAATTATAAGCAAAGACTAAAATAATTAGTAAGACTACAAAGCAAATTTCTTTCAGCTTCCCCTCCAGGATTTTCAACCTGACTAGCTCAGCCAAGGGACCTGGTGTTCCTAAAGACCCATGAGGCACTCATTCAGGTGATCAGCTTCATCCCACTTAAAAGGATCTTACCAGGTCTTATTAATGTTCCAATAGCTATCAGACTCTAGGAAATTACTGACTGGGCTCCCCACCCAAAATAAAACCCTACTTTCTAGAAAACTCTGAAGATGGACTACAAAGAGAGTCCCATTAGAGCAGTAAACCCATTAAGCCCTTGCTCTTCAAAAGGGATCCCAAGGGCCAAGTTCAGAGAAGTAAATCTATGGACTCTTGATACATAGCTCTTGATTTTGAAATTGTCCAAATAGGAGATATCTGGAGAAGATTTATGCCCCCACTTACCTATTCCTCACAAGACAAATCCTTTCTGGACTACTAGAAAAATTCTTTGAATATGTTCCACTATTCTCTTAAAAAAAAACCCAATCTATCTGACTTGAGTAAATGAAAACCCAACTCTGTTTAATGTCTCTATTACTGGAGAAAATCTTGACAATAGCTTAGTAACCTTTCATTCCTGGGCTCAGCTACACTACCTGTACTTTCACCTAGGCTTCAAAATACAGCCCTTAACTCCTAGGAGTCTTAAACCACCAAGGATCCCTAAGACATCACTGGGCAACTGATATAAACTAATTGGTCCTATCTTTATTTGTCTCCTATCTTAATTCTCCCCTGCCTCACGGGAGATTATAAAAACAACAAAAAACAAAGCCTGACCCTGTGTGATACAACAGGCTTCTAGCGGGATTCCCTCATGGATAAAACATTTTCTTCCTGCCAGGACTGCTGCTTCTCACAGCCAGTTTTTCTAACCCTTATTTAGATATGTGGCCATGATTGGTCCCCCTTATCTACCTAATCTACGAATGTATCTATTTTATTCTACATTTTTCAGTCTCAGACTCCTTTAATGGTCAACTTTACTTCTTCAAAGATTAAATAGATTCAGCTTCAAATGGTTTTTTTAAAAAGTTCACAGGACACTTGAATAAGTACAATAAAACCCCCCAAAGTAGCATTGTGCCAGCAATTTTCAAGAACAAGGAACAAAAGGAGGTGTTGAGTTGTGGGATCCCAAAACCTACTCACTTGGGCTCAAATACTTTTTATACTCCCTCTTTTATAGGGAGTGTTAATTCCCTTATGGGAGCAGCCATGGGCTCCATCCTTCTGGACACTATTGGAAACATTCCACAGTTCAAGATCTACTGCCTGACTGAATCCAGAGGGCCATATATATACGTTCTCTGGGAACCCAATGTTATCTCTGCTTTCCAACCAAGTGGCAGGAGCACATTCTGACATCTATCCTTCCCTACATGACGTTTACCCTCACCAGGAGTGCATACCCTTATCAGAGTGTTTCTCTCTGGTCCTAACCAAAAGAGCAGAGCCTGTTTCACTTTTAGAACAGGAACAAAGAGTCACATAAACTCTATTTTTACTGTCTAAAGACTCCAGAACCCAGAAACCAAAAAACCTGAGCTAGCCCAAGAATTTTCAATAACACAGGAACAGTTAAATTCTCTTACAGCAGATATACTTCAAAATCACTGGGTCCTAGATTTACTGGCTATTGTTCAAGGCAAAGCCTATCCCATACTGTGGGGACCTAAAGGCCCTATCTTACATAGGTCCGAAAGGATGTTACTGGGGGCGCGGCCTGGCTTGCTTTGAAAGTCTGAAGAATACGTCCGCACTGCTGAGGAGTGCATGATCAGCACATGACCATCCTTAAAAAACCCCCTGGGGGGGGGGGGATTTCCAGGTGCCTTTATAAGCTCTGTAATACCTGTAATAAATGAATCCCTGCTTGACTAGACTCCCTGTTGTGTCTGAGTGTCCCCGGTACTGGGGGTGGCGTGGGCTTGGCAAACGGCGTGCTTACTAACCCCCAATCATCATTACGCCAGGGGTCGCTGGTTCGAACCTCGGCACCGTACTAAAGGGAAAAATACTGGTTTTCATTAAACAGATCTGGACAAGGACAACAAAATCTCCAAAATATCAACTGTGCCAGGAATTTTTAGGAACAAGGAACAAAACAGGGGGATGAGGAGTGTGATTTTAATAAATGTCTGGTTGTGGTTTCCTGCCTTCTTTCTTGCCTATAGCCACGCCTTGCTGTCTATCTGCTTCTTTCAATCAGTTCCCGCATTTTTAACCTCCTTGCCACTTGTTAGCTTCTTCTAGTTCAAAAGTTCCAACACCAGGTGAGGCTTTGACAATGTTTTCCAGCCTTGCTATCAAAAGTCCCATTTCCCTTAAGCACCCTGGACCAGGCAACGCAGAACGTCTACACAACCACCCCTAAATTTGGTTCTTTCTTCATGACATCCCACAGAGCCTCTGCCCGTGTAACACACAATAGCTAGATCCTGCATGTCACCCATGCTCAAATCAGGGGAGTTATTAAGGAAGAACCCTCCAACGAAGTTCCCAAGATTGGCTTTGCTGCTTTGTCAGTAAGGCATGAACAATGAAGGCCATGATTGAAAAGCCACAGAGGGACATGCTCCTACCAGATAATTTCTACAAGGCAAGCTTGGTCCAGAAAGTGTTTCCCCAAAGAAAACAGCTCATAAGATGGAGTCCACCTTTTCACCAGAGTGCTTGAGATTCAAACTCAGGAGCTCTTATCCACTGAGTATTCGCCCCAGCCCTCAGTCCTATATTCTTATGTTGAATTTTCTACTCCAGTAGAACTAAAGAACTTTCCCTTTCCATAGACCTCCCTTTCAATTTCCATTAGTTTCTTATGCAGAACACCTGCTTTTCTTTCATGCCTTGCCTTGCAGGTCTCACCTTTCAGCCTTGAAATGAGCAATTTCTTTAACAGAAGCCCATCTTTCTTCAACAGGAGGAATCAAAGGCAAATCTGATCATGTGACGGGTTCTTTATCATCTATTTTTTAACCTGACCTGTTACATGGAGTATTGAACTATGATCCAGGGGTCCTGGAACAAAATATGAACATTATTGATCCAGGAAAGGTGCATTTGTAGATTGTGTTCTTGTTAAAGAGAAATTTGCAATGTATGTAGGAACCGCTAATCCTCCTCCCTCAGGCACTGATACCTAACGTGGCCTTTGTTTCCTGGGATATCGATATCTAGCCGTATTTTGTTTCCATTCCTGGTCCAGTGCCCAGGCCTATAAGACAGGGGAAGACCACAGACTGGACATGGGCTTTGGTGCCTTTCTGATTCTAACACTCTGATCACTCTCAGAGGACTGTCATTCTCCCTCCTCCTGACCACAGCAAAGTACCATAGTTTCACTTTCCAAGACATTGGAGAAAACACATTTTGCCAGGGCATCAGAAGTATGCTCTTCTCCAAAAAATGTTTCCGACTCAAACCCTAACATCAAACATGTCCAAAGCAAAGATCTTCAAACTTGGATGGGTATGAGAAACACTTGGATGACTGAGCTCTATCTACCTACAGAGTAAGTCAGAATGTTCAGTTGAGGTCTTGAGGGTCAGCATTTATTACAGAGTCCCAGGTATAATCATGAAGATGCTTAAGTCCTAGCGCAGGCACGGGCTTCCATTATCCTAGCTGGTGGGTTCTCGGGCACATTGCTCAGTTTCCTGGCCCCAGTCAGAGAAGATCTTCCAACTCAGATGCCCAATCACACACCACCAAGACCTAGTGGCGGTCTTGAGCCCAGGGCCATGGGCTTGGAGTGAAACTGTGTTCTGGTGGTAGCCCTGGCCTGCTGTAGCAGTTTGTCCAATGGGATTAAAACACAGAAACAAAATGCTTCAGAGGGTCAAGGCATAGATATATAAGGGACTCTGCTTTCGGATTTCAGAACAGCGTAAATTTTGCGTAACCCTCCTAAAGGGAGCAGGGGAAGGGTAGGCGGGCAGCTGTTTCTAATTCAAGAGCCAGTGGGGCCTAGGGAATGAGAAGCTAAATGCAGCAGTACTGGCCAGGATCCAAGAATCAGAACCCAGAGGGCATATCAACTCAGAAAGGTAGGGCCAGGGGAGGGAGGCTTAGGGAAGGAGACCTTTGGAACACTGAATCTGGACAAATGGGCTGTACCTAGTTATTGATCTCTAGCTTTGGTAAAAACTAATTTGCATGCTGGGATTCTAAGGATACAGTCTTACCAAATAAAAGGTTGGAGAGGGTTTGCTCAGGTGGTTGCGTTCTTCCGACAAGGTGTTTCTCAGTCAGTGGTCAGAGATTCAGAGCAATTAGGATTCCTGCACCTACAGTCAGAAACTCTGTGAGTAGTCTAGACGTAGCTTGGAAATCTGCATATTATAGAATGGTGACAAAGGCTGGATCAGCTTCCTGATATTTGACTAGAGCAAAATGGGTTTGGTTTTCTCCTATGCTTTTCCTGTTCCTTGATTCTCTAAATATTATCTAGTTTCATCTGGCCAGTCTGCCATTAAGGACACTATGGGCCTTAAGGAAGGATTCACTTATATATCCTGTGCATTAAAGAGCATGGGATCTCTCCTGCAAAGGGAACCACTGTTTCTCATCTGTTGTGTTTTCTAAATCAATCCACTGAATACTTAGCAAATACCTACTGAACACCAATTCTGTGCTTCGTGCTCTACTAGGGGAAGGCAGAAAAGTAGGTGCCAAGGTCCCAGAGAGCAACAGAGAAAGCACAGCAGGATAGTCACAGCACAGACCAATAGGAAGTCATGAGCAGCCTGGGGCAGAATGCAAGGCTAATGAAGGAGACTAAGGGGCAATGTGTGTGAGGGAGCTGAGGATGAGCTCTGCTTCAACGTCGCAATCATATGCATTGTGTAACACAAAGCAATGCTAATGATACCCATTATTTATGAAATACTTGGGCTGGACAGGTCTATACGAATATACTTTCCATATTTGCTTAACCCTCTCTATAACCTGATGATAGGCACAGTTATTTTTAATTACAAATGAGGGTTTTGGAGTTGTTGGCTATTAATTTTTTTTTTTTAAGTTTATGTGTGTGAGTGTATTGCTTGCATGTATGTAAGTGCACTCCTGTTGTGCAATGTCTGCGGAGGTCAGAAGAGGGTGTCAGATCCCCAGGAACTGGAGTTAGGATAGTTTTTAGCTGCTATGTGGGTGCTGGGAACTGAGCCCAAGTCCTCTGGAAGAGCAGCCAGTGCTTTTAATGGCTGAGCCATCTCTCCAGCCCCCTATTTGACTATTAATTTAACTACCTGCTCAATACACATAGTTTCTAAGAGATGGGGTGGAAAATACAGGCATTTTTGCCTAATTCCCCAAACCCATTTATTTTCAGTGTTAGTCTTGTGTTCGACAATCACAAATTATCTAGTTCTAATATAATTAAATGTTAGAACTGGTAAGATAACTAAGCATCCTACAGTATCCAAAAAGAGAAGTGGTCAGAGAAATGGAGGGCTAGACCTGCTTCCTGCTCAAAATGTGAACTGCTTGTGTTACAAGGTTTAGGAATCGAGGAAGAGAGGACTTGGGAAGAGAAACTCTGAAACATTCTCATATAAGGTTTCCCTTGTTCACATGTCTTTGTTCATATGACTAGACAATCTCTGAGAATCCTTGGGGGAGAAAAGAGGGTCTAAAATGACACTGAAAACAAGTCAAACTGAGCTCACACTCCTCTCTGCTTAGACTAAGGCCAAATGTTGTGAGAACAGTTCATCAACAACAGTGTTCACAAATAGGCCTCCACTGGAGTCACACAACATACAACCAGGTTTGTGCTTCAATTTTTATAAAGAGAGTGGGGAATAAAAGAGTGGAAAGGCAGTTCTATGCCTGGCCTTACCAAATGAGTGGTCTGGAAAGTCACTGAGCAGAAAAATAGATTTAAGTTTCTCCCAATAATCCATATTCCCCATGCCCTTGATGCTTTGTGCAAAGATCCACTCCCTCTGTCAGGAAGTCATGAAACGCTTCAAACTGTAGAAAACACAGTGTGCTGTTGTATAAATCCAGACTTTTGGAATCAATTCAAGTTCCCAATGTATAGGGTTTTCCCCCTTCTTCTCTCTTCCCTACTACACAGTAATCTTCAGTCTTCTTGCAACAGTTAACGCTTTAAAATGTGTATGTGGTTTTCCCACGTTCACTGTTTACAGAGGTTGAAAATGAAAATGTATTCTAGCCAAGGAAGCAGGATAGTGCCCAGTAGCTCTGATTTCTGCTGGCTGTCCCACCCAGCTTCCATCAGATCCTGTTCCAGAGTCTGTACCACTCAAGATTGGGAGAAGCATCCCTTTTGTATAGACAAAAAGGATGTGGGATGTGGGGGGACTCTTCAGTGTGGCTGGAGGAGCTCCAGACATCTCCCTTACACATCCCCTTTACTGAAGACTTCTTCTTAGAGAGGATTCTGTGGTTTTATAATAAAAAGACATAACATTTGAAAAGACCCTTGGAGAGCAGCACAGCTAGTACACAGATTTCACAGCTGGGTACAGCACTCTCCATGTTAAGCTGCAACCTCTGAAAGAATTTATGTTTGAAATTACAGAAGCACTTCCACAAGTCTATCGGCTCTGCTACAATGCTGGTTCTCTCCAACCATGGTCAAACCAGGTCAAGCCAGTTTGGGAAACACTACAGGTTATACTCCTTTCTTCTCCCTTTCATACATTCATAATGCAAATTTCAGTGCTGAGGAAAGAATCAGGGGCATTCTAGCATGAAGAAGTTGACCTTTGTCTCCACATATTGGGCTTTTTTTTTTTTTTTTTTTACAATCTAATTTCCACTAACATGCAGAGGATTGGTGCCCTGGGTAAACCACTTGGAACGTACTGCTTACTATTCCAGCATGCTTTCCGGTTCCACAGAAAAAATAATTCCAATGTAATATTTTGCACTAGCTCACATTCAGTTATTTAGTTTTTCATCAAGTGTCAGTTACTATGAATGGACACAAACAGACCTTGCTTGAGCAATATCTGGGAAGTATTTATATTTCTTTCCTGAATTTCTAGCCATCACTGAATGGACATCAACCTTCTTAGAGGCGTTAGAAAACATGCTTCCATTGCCGTTGACCTTTTCTACTAGGTGACCCATGCAAGTAAAAACGGGATCTCACTGAAGTTACCTCATGCTGCTATGACAAAATGCAATATGCTGAAAGTCTTAGATAGCAAAAAATAATTTTCTCATCATTCAAAAGACTGCAAACTCCAAGTTCAGCACAATACATACAGAATATCCCTAATGCAGAACTCTGAGATCCAAAATGTTACAAAATCAGAAACATTTTAAACACCACCGTGGTGCTATCCATAGGTGCAAAGTTCCACACCTATACTCAAGGGACTAGTTGCACTCAAATCACAGGCTCACTAAAAGGCCCCTCATATATGCCATATATGATACATAAATGAATTTAGACTTAGGTTTCATTTCTGATATTTCTCAGTAGTTTCATGCAAGAATTCCAAAATTAGAAATAGGTCTGAAGTCGAAAACGTCCTCGGAATTTAAGAATACTCAACCTGTAGCGGGGTTTAGTTGCTGGTAAGAGCTATATATTCCTGTTCTCTGTGTTCACATTGCAAAGAGAGAGCAACTGGGCTCTGGTGTGTCTCCTTAGAATGATCTTGACCCTTTAGGCTCAGAAGTACACGCTTAGGAGCTCATTTAAACTCAGTGATGCTTACTACAACCACAGAGGAGTTTTGAGCTTCAACATACGAACTGAGGGAGGGTGCAATCAAATCAGTGCATAAGGCACAAATCTGACAAGGCAGTGGAAGCCTCCTCTCTTCTCCCACATCCCCTGTATTCCCTCCATCCCCCTTTTTAGTCAAACCCATCACAATACACAGAATAGGACAGTGAACACTCAAGAGATAACCTTCAAATGATGCACAACAAATTAGAATACATGAAGAGCAGCTTAACTTCCTCAGCAACTCCTGAAATTATGATATTCAAGGTGAAGCCTAGCTGAGAGGTATCAGAATTTTCATCTGCTATAGTCAAAGAAAACAAAATCATCATCAGATTTGATGGGTCAGGACATGTAGCATCCCAAAGATCCTGAGCCCCATTGTTCTCCGTGTCACATGACGAGGCCAAGGGTAACCATCTCCACCACATTTTAGCACAGAAACTTCTAACTGGAGACCCCTCAGGATGTATTGGAACAGTCAGCTACACAAATTAGCTACTTTTGTGCTGACGTTTCTTTGTGGGTGTTTTTAAAATCACTGACTTAAAGACAGCAAAGGAATTTCCAGTCACATGTTGGGCAGTGGCAATATTAAGTGCAGGGTATTATTGGCAGAAGACACTTTGGGAGGTAAATACTTCCTGTCTCTTGGAAGTAATACAGTCCAGTTACATTCTGAAGTTAGCCTCTTACTCTCCCATGCATCAGACGGCAGCAGGTCTCCGTTCTTATCACAAGTCACTGTTTGCAGATTCCACACGTGTCTAGAGTTGAATTTCACTGCTTTGTCATCCTGCTTGTTTTCCTCTTTCCACTACTTCCCACCTACAGGACTACAGAGAAAATAAGTACAGCTCTGGAAGAGCTAGGTAGCTTAGCAGGATAAACAAACATAGCACACAGAGAGTATACAGTGTCAAACTCCAGGGGATGATACATTTAGGAATTATACTTTTACTAAGAGCCTTGGCTCCCTCATGGGCTTCATGAATTGCTCATTTACTCTCTGTCGTATGAACTTACTTATCAGGAAGGAGAAAAGTTCATTGGGCCTGTATGAAGATGTTGCCCATTTCTAGATTAGATATGTTAAGGTGGGGGATGGAGAGAGCACTGGCTGCTCTTGTAGAGGACCCAGTTTCGGTTCCCAGCACCCACATGGCGGTTAACAACAACCCACAACTCAAGTTCTAAGGGATCCAACACCATCTTCTAACCTCCACGGGCACTGCACAACACAGGTGCACTTACATGCATGCAGGCATGGCACTCATACACATAAACTAAAGATAATAAAAATAAATTAATAAAAAAGATATGTTATAGTCATATGCATCTATATCTTCCTAAAGCTGGCATAAGACAACACAAGGGATTTTTAATGAACTTCCATTCCTGCTGAGAATGTATGGGGAGGTATATTATTTATTATACATATATTATTATTTATGTGTTGTAGCAAAAAATGTGATATGAGTTATTGCGGATGCTCTGTAGCTGCTAGACATTCACCAATTGATCTATTGCCCAGTCCGGTTTAATCAGCTCCCACATACATATTGATTGGCATAATCCAATGAGGAAAGTACAGTTAGATTCCAGTTAGCATACCACCATCATAAGGTTTTGCTTTGTTTCTCTCATGTCAAGAAAAATACTGGAAGGTTTATTAACTAGAAGCTACCTTGGAGAGCACCCTGAACCACCAATGTGTTTCTTGAAAAAGATAACACTTATCAACAAAAAGAACTTGACACAACCATGGTGAACCCGGGCCCATGTTATCACTGCTACATCATGAACTGTAGCTCTTCAGTGAGCCTCTCTGGGCTCAGTGCAGTGAGGACAACAGCATGCATAGGCTGCACTGGAAATAAAGGAGATCACTCAAGAAATTCCATGGACTCTCTGTGTTCCCTTTGTGAGAGGAAAGCAGCTATCAGCCTTGGTGTCCCTGGATTATGTGCTAAACAAACCATCATTTGAACCACAGAAGGGCCAGGCTGGGTCTGGGCTGGGCTACAGGGGCCCCTTTTGTTTAGAGGTTGGAATCATTCCTTGGTTCCTTTTCACTCCTCCCCATCCCAGCGCCTTCCCCTTTCCCGATTCATTCTTTAAGAATGTGTCCTGCTGCTTCTTTAACTCAGCATGTGTCTGGGCAGATGTCCAAGAAAGCTCCCTTCAACAAGGACAACAGCAGGAACAGGAGGAAAATCCTTCACTTCAATTCAGTCCTCCTTGCTCTTGCTAGCACTTGCTTCTCTCCCCTGGCTTTTAACAGCTCATGATTGATAATGTCCTCCTCTCTCTCACCCTGGGACTCCACATGCCATTCTATTCAACAACACCTCCTCTGTGAAGCAACCTGGGAGCCCAGCCACTGGGCCCTGGAACCCCCTTGGGGTCTTTTGAGACAGAAAAAAAGAAGGCCCAAAAGGGGCCTGTGATGGGGGCAGGTCCAACAGGTCCAAAGCACCAGAGAGCCAAATGCAATAAGCCTTTGTGCATTGACAGCCACTGGCAGCGGAATACTGAGGGGAGGCAGGGGCGGCCAGAAAGGGGTAAGGGATTGATAAGGTCTGTCCATACCCCCTTGCCACCCCTTTCTTTGCCCCAGAGAGAACATCGAGGACAAAGAGCATCCAGAGAACCGCATATACTTTGAACCAATGAAAAGTCATTATCCCAGTAGTTGGCCTTTAACTCATTAGCTTCCCTTAAATTGCCTTGAGAGAAGATTGCCAATCACATATAGTTACAGAAAGAGTCTACAAGACTGAACAAAGAGATACTGAGCACCTTCTAAGTTTCAGTGTCTGTTCATGCAGAACTCCAAATAATCCTAAAATATCAAAGTATATTTATGCCTTACTAGCAGCTGAGGAAACGAGGTGCAGAAACACGCATTACCCTTTCCTGCATCACACGGCTAGCACAGATCAGTGCTAGGACCCACACTCAGGTTTTAGTACACTAAGGTTTTTTATGCTCTGCTGTGCTGCTTGGTGAAACTTTTATGAATGACAGAATGAATGAAAAGCTCCTACCAAGGGCAAGAACATTATTGTTTTTATTATAATTATTCATGCCATCTACTAAATCCAAAACAATAATCTGCATCATCCAGAAAATTATTTTCCCCCTTTCTCTTGGGGGAAAAATGGGTTGGATGAGGACTGTCACAAAGTAGACAAACCACTTTGTCTCTTTCTAATTCATAAATTTTCTTTTGGCTTTCCAATTTAACTTTATGTCCTCAAAATTGTTCAGTGTGAAAGCTTTTCTCTAGATTAGTAATTCAATCTTTTCTGAAACTGTACTCACAAATCTGTCTACTATTTAAGAGATAATTCTTCTCTAAAGAAATTCATCCAGCAATATTTATGGAGCCTCAACTCTATGCAGGGGTTGGATCATTGATGACAACACTAGAACTAGAAATAAATATTCATGAGTTGGGGCATGCCGGTGTGTGGTTTTAATCCTAGTACGTGGAAAGCTGAGGCAGGAGGAACGCCAAGAGTTCAGTGCCAGCCTGGACTACATAATGAATACTAAGCCAGCTAGGCTACATAAGAGGCCTATTTAAATAAATAAGTACATAAATTTTAACGAAGATACCTCAAAGAAGGTATATTTGAAAGGGATCTACACTAGGCTACATATCAGAGCCATTTAAAAGAATCACTCAAGAACCTATATGCAACGTTACGTGCAGTAATTGCAGGTGTCAGGACAGGATATTAGAGAGTAGAGATGCTTCAATGCTCTAGAGACTGTGAAATGGGTCAAAGAGGTGAGACTAGAAGCAGGTCTTAAAAGACAGGTCAACTTAGCACAAGCATCCAGAGGCAGAAAAAAAACTGCAGCCCTAGGGCCCATGCTTTGCCCTCCTCACAGCCTCTTCAATTACCTGTTAAGTCACTGTAACTGGTCTTTAGATTCAGGCAGGGGTGTAGAAATGGAATCCAGCTGGACTCAAGGGTGAGCGTGTACCACCAGCTGTCAGGTCACTGGGAAGCGAATCACTCCATCTCCTAGTGCTATGGTTGCTATTAAGCCACAGTGCTTACAAGAAGAGGATGCATCAGCTACTGTTTTCACTTACATTCAACTAATCCCAAAGCTGAATGGTTTAAACCTCATTGCTTAATTCAAGAACTTATAAATAAGCTGACTTATGGGTATGAGAAGGGGGGCAGAATAATTTTTCATTATTTCATAAATCAAAGAAGGCACTGGTCTCAAAACCTGCTTGGTTCGCATCTCTCACCATCTTCCCTTCTCTAACTGTGGTATTTTGTCATGTTAATAAAGACTATTCCGACTTTGTTTTTTCATGAGGAACTAGGTAAGACAAACTTCTTTGAATTCTATACCCAAACTGAAATCAACTGCAATTGACAGATTTTGACTCTAAGTATAAGTACAGCCATGAGGAAGGTGGCTGGAGACACTCAAATCGGAGGCTTAGGTTTCCGACAGTGGATTGGCCTTTGCTATATGTTACCTGGGAAGACTTAGTTTCATCTCCATGTAGCTGTGACAGGTAGCAAATCTGAGTTCAGTTCTTTATCATGGGTCAAGATATCTGTGAAGCATTTAGCAAGGAAAGTCGGATAGTGAGAGAGGATAGAGAGGGTAAGGTTGATGGGATGGGTTGCAACAAGTTTTCCCCCAGCTTCCTGATCTACTTACCTACTCTAAAGCGTTCTGGCATGAACAGCTAAAGAATTAAGCTATTATTTATACCATGGCAATTTGATAGAAACTTCTTTGATAATAAGTAGTTAATGACAATGTTACAGGTCGAATGTGAAATGTTCCCCCCAGGGTCATGTGTTTGAACACTTAGTTCACAGCTGGTGACATAGTTTTTGCAAGTTCTGAATCTTTTAGGAGACAGGACCTAGCTGGAAGAAGTGGCTCAATAGGGGCTGAGGGCAGAGGGTTTAAGGATTATAATCTAATCCATTTCTGCCCCCAGTCTCTCTGCTCCCTGGCCGCTGACTAGATATAGCAAGCAGCTTCATCCTCCTGTAGCCACAGCCATAAACTGCTCTTGCCACCATGTTTTCCCAACACAATGGACTGTGCTCTCAAACTGTGAGCCAAAAATAAATCCTCCCTCCCACACATGTTGGTTCTTGTCAGGTATTTGGTCACAGTGATAAGAAAGGCTATTAATATAGTACGGTATCAGTAATTCCAAAGCAAGTTTAGATCGGTGGACATTTGTCTATACAGCACAGTTAAATACTACGTAAAGGAGAAAAGACATGGTAACACTCAGAAAGTTAGAATTTCCAAAGTACTGCCAGGACTGCCCGGTGGAGAAGAAGTCAGAGGTAAATATCTCTGAGGTGGAAGAACTCTCCCCAAACACTGAGGCTGCTTGGTCAAACTAAAGGTCTACAAATGAAGGCAATGTGTTATTCATAAATGAATTTTAGAATTCATGTGCTAGACTACATTATACTATTCTGCCGAGAGGAAGTCGCTTTCATATGATTAAATGTGGTCACTCAATCTAAAAAAAACAATAAATATCTATGAGAAAAATCGAAGAAATAAAAGGAGAGTCAAGTGGCATTTAATTAGTAAAGAGACATCTGTAGGATGCTGGGTCCAGAGAACTGCAGTCTCCTCTGTCTTTCTGCTCCCACAGACCCACAGCAGAAGGAGCTGTACTGTCACAGATGTGATGCTTGCTTTCCCAGACAGATGTCCCTGGCTATGAATGGCATATACTTCCAGATATGTCAAAGGGACCCAGGTATTACTGCATAGCTGATTCTGAGAAAACTCTTTTGAATAAAGTGAAGCCTGCTTCTCTTTTATTTGTGGCCTTGGGTCTTTTCTGTCCACTATCATGGCAGATATTGAGAAATCAGTCTCCTCTGACACACACGAGGACCCACTTTACACTCAGCCATGTGTCAGGAAAAGGAGGAAAGGCCAGAAGATAGGAGAACAAGCCTCTGAGAAGTTAAGGGGAGGAGAAAACTAGGTGCATAAACAAGAAAAGTGAAATGGAATAAACAGTCCATTAGAAGGAGCTTTCTAAGGACATAGAGGGAGACAATGCCCAGTGAGGTGCCATTTATGCTTAGAAAGCCTCTGGGCAAGATGATTAAGAAAAAGCATGGTAGACGGAGTGGGCAAAGGGAGTGTCCCACAGAGACCTGTGAGAGAACAGAAAGGCAAAGAATGAGGAAACTTAGGGGCCAATGAGACCATAGAAGGTACAAAGGAGTGTGTGTGGGGGGGAGGGTGGTTAATGGAGGGAAGAATCTAATTCTGCTTTTCACAGTTTGAATTTTATTTTATAGGTAACAGGGAATCAGTACAGATTTTTAAAGAATACCTTTCTCTAAGAGTTAAACAGAGATGAACTCTGTGCCATGCTCTCATGCATAAAACAAGTGGGGCACAAAAACAGTTCTGGACACAGGTCTCCAGCCCCTAAACCAAGACTGCCTCCCACCAAAGCTGCTTCCACAGAGTTAGTCTTTGTGGGAAACGATCTGTCTCTCTGGACAGTCTGTGAGAGGTGGAATCTTTACTGCCAGTAAGGTGCTATAATCCTTACTTCAGTGAAAGGAAATGCTACATTGATATCTCTCTGAAGTTGTCGAGTGTACATTTCCATCTGGTCACTGACCACAAAGTCACTGTGGCTATTTAGCCACTGGCCTTCCCACTAAATTTTGAACTTTTTGAGAGCAAAGCTTCTATCTTTAGTCATTTGGAAAGGCAAAGGATAACTGAGCAATTCCTGTGTGCCAGGCACTGTGTGAGTCATGGGTCTTCTGGTCTAAGTGGACTACACAAAATGGGCTCCATCCATTTTGAAACTGGAGTCATTCCATCTCTCCATTCCCAAGACATGGATGTGTAGGCAATGCAGTGAGAACTGGCTGGCAGTGTACTTTTCTTTCTACCCATGGGGTGGACCTGAGAATGTATCGCTTTATAAAGGGGTCCAGTCCTGTCCTTACCACCACTCGGGAACACTGGGCTTAGGATGGAAGCATGTACAGTTTTAGGCAGCATAGAAAGGGACAAATGCGTGCCAGATCCCTAAGGGTTTGGAGTTCAGAAAGCGCCTTGCTGGATGTTACAAAGGTGTAGGAAATGGAGGGGATGATGGCTTCACTTCATGTTCTAGTATTTGCCTTAGAATATTCACAGCTCTCAACTACCTGCTGGGACTGAAGAGACTAGCATTCTAAAACAGAAACCACGATGTTGGGGCTCCTGAAAGCAAGCTCCTGTGACCACATATCTGCCTTCCTGACGCGTGGCACTCAGCTGGGTGGCTCCCAGCCCAGCTTGGGCAGGCTTACTGAGGAATTTCCTCCTGCTGAGCAGGCCTAAAGAGCAGCCAGCAAGGGCTGCCACTCCTCTAGGAACCAGCCAGCCTTTCTAAGCCATCGGGGCAGGCCTCAGCCCCCTGCTCTTTCCACCAATGGCCCTGAATGAATTGTACAACACAGTTGCTAATTTTTTTTTGAAGAATGATCCTTGTGTGCTCTCCCTGCACTGTGGGTCCTTGCCTATAGTTGTTTCTTAAAGCTCATTACTTGTAAGTTGTGTGCAGATCTACTTCACACTGGAGGAGATTCAGTCTCAATGGGATCTTAGTTCCCATGCGTAGCCCTAAGAGTTTGTTGCTGGCTGTATTATAACCCGAGGTCAGTATTATCATCTAAGCCAAAGCAGATCGAGAGTCGCCCCATGTGTGACTCAGGGTGGATACAAAACTACTCTTCACTGTGATGGTGTGGGAAAGCACTGGGTACCAGGTTGAAGGTTCTGGATGTTCATCTCCTCTCTGCTCCCCTCCAGGGACCTTGACAAGGTTGCTGACCTCTGGGGCTAGGCTCTTCCATTGTATTCTAATGCTGGGGTATGTTCCCACTACCCTCAGGAGGTCGTAAAAGTGAAGCTAGAGAAAAGACTTTCATTTCTGTTTGTACTTGTACCTACTTCCACAGTGCATTTGTAATGAAGGACGCACACAGTAAGACTTACAAAGAAACTGTTCAGAGAGGGGGAGAGGAAGAATGAGAAGGTTGTAATGACACCCACACACTTGGAAGGCAGAATGGCAAAAGTTCTGATATGATGTGACAGGTTTTATGTGTATCTGCTGCTGTTCCTCCTTATCTGTGAGGGGCTGAACCCAGGGTACCATCCTTACAGATACCAAACTCGGACATTAACTCCCTTAGGAAAATGGTGTAGTATTTACATACAGCTCACACATTCATCCTTATGCTCAGCATCATCTGAAGACTGCTTCTAATAGCTATTAGATACAATAAGAGTGCTATATAAATAATTGTTATATAATTTTGTTTAGAGAATAAAAAGTTTCTTTTAAAGGTCTGTACGTGTTCAGAAATTTTTCTTTCAAATATTTTCAATCTGCAGTTGGTTGACTACACAGATGTGTCCAAGAATACAGGGTGTCAACTGTATATACATACATTATGAAATATAACATGTAATTAAAGTCACTAAGAAAATAAAGGGAAAGATTTTGTGACTGTTTTGGTGAAAGTAAACTTAGCACAACGAACAGACTGCTGAGATCTCTGTATTATATTTCTACAGAGATAGGAGAGGAGAGTTCCACCCAAGTGTAACACAAAATCCATCTGGGTGATGAGACTGTGGGTGTGTCTACATGTCTCATTCATTAAAAGAAATCTCAATGTATTTTCACAGTAAGCTGGAGAGATAGCTCGGCAGTTAAGAGCATGTACTGCTCTACGGGAGGACCTGAGTTCAGTCCCCAGTAGCCACACCAGATGCTTTGCAACCACCTCTAACTCTAGCTCCTGGGGTATCCAACACCTCTGTCTTCTGTGAACACCTGTACTCACCTGCACTCACACGCACATACCCACATACAGACACATCACAAATACATACAATGAAAAATAGAAGTAAATTGAAAAAAATTCTTTAAAGTATTTTCACAAATATTTTTGTGAAGATAAGTATCAGAGATGATGCTCTATATCTCTGAGCTCTCATAAGCCACCTTTAATTTTGAGATAAGCAGGTATGACTTCAGTTTTCTTAATAGTCAACACTACTGGGAGATAGGAATGGAACATGAGATGGTAAATCAGCCCACAAAGCACACTTGAGATCTTTGGCACCTTTGGACATTATCCCAGTGGCCACGGTCAGTAGGTTTCAACTCAAGCTCTGACATTAGAGTAAACTCCCACTCAGCTTGGAACCAGGTTCAGGGCTGCCTGACCTTGGCCAAAGTCACTGCCCAGTTGGACCTCAGTTCCTCATCTGCTGAACAAGGTGGTTGAACTCCATGAACTCTGAATTATTTTTCTTTCTGGTTCAATGATTTAATGACCCTCTGAATGTCAGTAAGAATTAATTCTCGTTGTATGTTAAAAACTTTGCAATGAAGCATCTTTAAAATAAAATACTTCTTACTCTTCAAAAGGCAGCTCAGTCTAACAGAAGACCGGGAAATGTGCTGCTGGGAAGGTGAAGGTTCGCCCCCTTCCTTGCTGCTCCTTAAGTGTCTGCTCGTTCAGGAAATTATCTCATCTTGTTGTATCAAAAGAACAAATGTGTTAATTTATGAAACTCAGTACTGATGCAGAATAACTGAAACCACATGGTCAAAACTACACTGGAGCTGGGCATTGTGGTACATGCCTCTAATCTCAGCACTCAGGAGGCAGAAGCAGATGGATCTCTGTGAGATCAAGGCTAGCCTGGTCACATAGTGAGTTCCGGGCTAGCTGTGGCTATATCCCCTATACCCCTGTCTTGATTTATTTGACTATTCTTATTTGTTCTGAAGACACACTTAAAGGCTAGGTATTTCAAAGAACAGTAAGTGTTAGACTTTGTGAGAAAGTTCTACCTTCTTAGCTTACGTAATCTGATTGTCCATTGTTCTCACAATGACACATGTCTCCTGATTTCTGTTTAGAGTGTGGCCATAGTGCACCTCATAGTATGACCTCCCTCCGCCTCACATCAAGATCTGACTTTTCGAAGTTCACAACCACCCTGCTCTTTCCCTGCAAGTTCAAAACTCGACTGTAACACCCTGTTTCAATTCCTGCCCAAGTCCCTCATTCAGATAGTCTAATGTCTAGTCATAAATGGTCTGTTCCTGAGATCCTAATATTTTAAATTTATAACTTGCATGACCTTGGGTTCTACTTGCCTAGAGCTGGTGTGGAATGAAGGCTGTATCTTGCAGGTGAGATGCTTTTCACTGAACAACCTGCGCTAAGGAAAATCTCTGTTTAGGTGTTCTTGGTTCTCTTCTAATCCCCATGTACAGGTTTTTGAACATGCATCCCCTTGGCCGATCCCCAGAGGAGCAGCTGGGATGCTGCTACTGTGCAGATCCATCTCCTCACCAGGGAGGGAATGTGCAGAGCAAGTATGGAAACCGCTATCCTGTTATACGCTCTCTAGGTATAACCCAGGGGCAATATTACCATCTGACCCCAAATAAAACAAGCCCCAGAAGATTATCTATGTCCTTAAATCAGTGGCTAGATATATAGATAATGCATTTTTGTCAACTGAGAGGCACAGTGTACTCTGGGTCAGGAAAAAGAGAAAGGACCCACGGGGAAAGAAGGTACAGAAAGGGTCAAATTTCTTAAAATCTGTATACTTCTTTGCTAAAACTGGATTTACCAGAATAAAAATGTGTGGAAGCCCAGGGAGCTAAGGGATGCTATTCCCTTAACACAAGCCTGCGAGAGACTTTCAAGCAGTCAGTCAGTCGAGGACTCCATGGAGAGGCCACCCTCCAAGTTTTCCTGATGTTCTGGTGTCTGGAGAAGGGGTTTCTGTCACCAGGTCACTGGACATGGGTGGGAAATGCCCCTCCTACTAAAGGCAGACAGAGAGATCTCAGAGGGTGAAGCTCACACTTGCCTTTCCCAGAGCCTGGTCTACCCTTCCCCCGCTTCAGTCAGCTGCCAGCAACTGCTTCTTTCCCAAGACTTGCTTTACAACTGCCCCTCTAGCCTGGCCCTTGATCCCCCTGAGTGTCTGCACTGCAGCCTTTGCTTGCACCTGCTTCACAGCCCCTCCCCCTTGCTGGCTCCCTCAGGCTCTGCCCTCACCCCTCCCACACATTAGCAGATTCCCAGGCAGATGAGGACCAGATACCTCAGAATGAAAAAGGCCAGTGGAAGCTGCCTTCCCCCTGCCCACCTGCTCTGCTCCCTGGGAACATTCTCTCCCCTCCCCTTTCCCCCAGGCCTCCTTCGTTCATCTGTTGTCCTAGGGTCTCAGGGTCTCCCTACTGTTGCTTTAATTTGTTTATTGATTGGGAGAATCAAATCACTTTTGTTCAGTAGAAGAAAGGGCCTGGTATTATGGAAACTGCACTTGGCATCAGGAAACTGTATTAGAGACAGGGGCCAACACAGTCCTTTTAAGTCTGCCACTTCACAGATGGAACTGAGGCCCAGAGAGGGGACAGTCCTTCTGTCACTAGGCATCTATCTGGGTGCCCTGGGGCTGCCATTTTGTCTAGGTCTAAGTTTCCTTATCTACCTTGCAACAGAAACAACATGTTGCAACTTAGAGTGGAACTGTGTTGAGTGACAGCAGCAGGGAGGGGGAAGGAGCAATCCTGGCTGCACCCTTAGCCTTTACATCACTCATCGGACACAGTCCATAGGACTACTGGGACCACGAAACAAGAGAGGCACACAAACTCAAAGGCACTGTGTGCACAGATAGTACATGCACATTAAGCATGGGTATCAGCAGCATCAGAAAAGCAGTAACAACAAGAAGAGACGGCACTGGCAAGATGGCTCAGCAGGTAGGGAACGTGTCACCAAGTCTGAGGAACTAAGTTCTATCCCCGGGCTCTACATGGTAGAAGGAGAAAACTGACTCCCGCAACTTGTCCTCTGACCTCTGCATGTGTACCATGGCATGCCCCTCCCAACAAACAAACAAACAAATAAATGTAATTAAATAAACAATCTCTGTATATAGGACATGAAAGAAGAAGCGGGGCTTCAAGAGGGGTGAGAGGCCGCCCAGGGCAGGCTATGAAGGACAGCACACATGAACAACCTGTAATAGGTATATAGCTATGAACACATGAAGTATGGTAATGAAGTATGGTATGAAAATGTTATAATGAAATGCATTATTTTATACACTAAGAATTCATGATAAAACCCCAATAACTGATAGCCTCGGATTTCTGGAAAGGTCACATTCTCAAGGCCCAGAAAATGACAAAAGCAAGCAGCAACAGTGTAGGACACTGAAGGAAAATGCCTCATGTAATTATCCTAATGTCTGTTACCCAGCTCCCCTTCTATGCTCTGGGAAGAAGATGCGGGCAGGCGCCTATCTCAGCAAGCTCCCTTCAAGTCCAATGCTCAGCTGAAGGTTCAACTCAAAACCCCTGCTGGAAGATTCATGTCTAAATCCCAAAGTCTTGAAAGCTGTTAGCGCATACTTTAATGGTAGATTGTATGAGGTCTAATTTCATTTCCTCATCAAAAGAGAAATAGACCCTTAAGGGTGGGAACATTATCTTCTATTATCCTATTGTGCCCAGCTTGCTGGGCTAATGGTAAGAACTACTAGTAAATACCAGCTGTTTGATGATTGAACCTAGGGGAAAACAAAGGTCTGAGTCTACACCTACTTAGCTTCTGACACAGTATGCGTATCAAGGCCAACAGTTAAGCTTCTCCTCTGAGCGAGTCCCTACTGCCCAAATGTATGCCATTGTACTAGCAGCAGAGGATGGAGCCAAATTTATGAGACTTCAGTTGATACTAAGTACGGGTAGAAGGGACTCAAGGACCCTGAAGTCCATATTCTCCATTTGCACAGTAACTTCCACATACCTGCATTTATCAGATTTCAGCCCCCAGCAAAGTCTTCTCACCAAATCCAGTTATCAAACACAAGCCAGTTTTTAAAACCTGCTCGGATTCTGACCTTCTGGAATCCCATGAACAGCTGTTCCAGTTGTACTCAGCACAACACAGGAGGTCACAGCTCACAGTTCAGCAACCCTGCATCTGTCTCCTCCCTGAAGCCTTAAGGCTATCTGCTCACATGGATCTCTAATTTTAAAGAACTTACCATATGGGTTGTCTAACCAAAAATTCAATTAAGTGGAGAGAATTTTTTTTCAAACTCTTTTTACCACTGCACACTCCCACCTCCCAGGCCACCTAAAATTTGCCAGCATACTGAGCAACAGATATTTCTGTATTTGTAATTCTGGACATTCAGAAAGTCCTGTCACTTTTGTTCAAGTCAGTGTCGTAAGGTGACTGCCGAGGAATCAGTGGCCCTTATTCTTGAATCTGGCTGTCAGTTTCATTTGCTCTCTCATTTCTTTGGACCTAAAGTCCTCCCAGCCATACCCCAAAACCTCCACTTCTAGAACCAGTATCTTGCGTCCAGCACAGTTTTTTTTTTTTTTTTTTTTTTTTTTTTTTTATAAAGCAAGGTTTATGTTTTCATAGAATTTTGCCAAAATCAAATGGGCTAGATACAGCTTCCAGAAGATTCCACTGTGTCAATTTGCCATGACCCATACTTTTCATCAACTTAGCTGACCTTGTGCTGTTATAGACCATTCGTCTGGTGACCACTGCCTAGCATTTATATTATATTGACTGTTCCTGAAGAACAAGGGCCCTCAGTACTCATCCTTATATTTCTACCTTACAAGGCTTTCTAAAGGGGCAGGGGAGATGCTTAAGTTAATCAAGTGCTTCACATAAAAAGCATGAGGCCCAAATTCAAACCCAAAAACCACAAGTAGTTACGGGAACATTCCTGTAAACCAGTACTGGAGAAACAGTGACAAGAGGATCTCTGGATGTCTGGACAGGCAGTCTGTCTGCATCAGTAAGCTCCAGGTTCAGTGAGAGCCCTTGCAGGGAAATAATAAATGGCCATGGAGAGGAAGAAGGCTTCCTGGGAGGAGAGGTAGAATGCAGTGATATAAATGGGGAAAGGGGAATAATGGAATAGGAAGGGTTAAATAGGGTGGGAATGGGAGGATAAGGCAGAGGAGGAAGTATGAGGCATTGACACTAAAAGCCTTTAGGAAAAGCTATATGAAAGCCAACCATTCTAGAAGCTTCTTAAAGTATATGCACATACATTATAAAAAGAGATTAAAAGGAGTTACCCTATCTCAGGGGGACATTTTCCCTAATAGACATCATGTTAGTAAAGTGAAAACACAATGCCGGGAATGGACTCCCTCTTTTAACGCTGTTAACCAAGGGTCCCATAGACCCTCAAACAATACTGGCCATCGGCCCTGCTCTTTTCTAGCCATGGGAACTTCACTGGTAATAGTCTATTGCAAAAAACAATACATACATGAGCTGTAGGGGTGGGGTGAGGGACAGGAAAAATCGAGCTGGTACTGACGTCATCTCTATTGGCTAGCTTTCACAGTGATGGAAGCTGCTACTAGAAGGCAGAATTAATCATCAGCCTTACCCAGCTGTGTATCCTGTGAGCTATAACAATAACTGGCCTGGTAACATATGCCCACTGGTGCAATAGTGGCAACAATATACTGAGAGTAACCAACCACTCTCTAATTGGATTCAAGTCTGCATCATAGGATGTGGTCCATACCAGACATTGATATCAGGTCTAGGAACCTAAGGCTAGATAGGTCACAGGCCAGAGGGGAGAGCCTAATACTATTATTCTACTAAATAGATAGAGTACTAGACTGACTCTTACTGATGTACTGTTATTCCCATAGATTAATGTATCTCTCAGCTCTGAGCAGAGAAGCTTCCTTATCCAGCAGATGGTGATTAACACAGAAAACTACAACTGGCTAACATGTAAAGAATAAGAAGCTGCAGAGTGCTTATCCCTAAATAGGATATCTGTATCAAACTCATCTCTCAAGGACAGAGATCACTGCAGAAGAGGGAACAGAAACATTGTACAGGCCGGAGGTGACGGATGACCACAAAGTTTTCCAGATAGCTGCAAAGTTACTCATATGAACTCACAGCAATGGTGACAATTTGCGCAACTTTCACCTAAGTTCAAGCAAGACAAAGTCCTAGCATAGACATGGGAAAATGGGTAAGAATTCCAGCCCTGAAGAAATATTGACAACCGATGGCTGCTCGGAGGTGGGGAGTCAGTCTCATTTAAGGGTGAGACTCTTGGTAAGTTGACCAGGCTCCAGTGGATGAATCTACACTGGAAAGGGCATTCGGGGACACAAATTTTGCTCTATAGATCTCTCTGTATAGATAGATACAGATATAGATACAGATACAGATACACATGATACAGATACAGATAGATACAAATATATAGAGAGAACACATAAAATTGGGTGCAGGGTAGTAGGGAGGGTGCAGATAGGGGATGGAAGGAATCTAAATATAATGTAGTGTATGAAATTTGCAGAAAATCAATAAAAAAGAGTAAAAAAAAGTAAGATGGAGTGTAATTGAGAAAGACACCCAACATGGAGCCATTGAGCTCTGGCCTTCACATGTAGACAAGTGCATGCATACACACACACACACACACACACACACACACACACACACGCACACGCACGCACACGCACACACACCATGACTTGCTAGATGTCAGTAATTTATCAATGGTTTGTTTTATGTATGTTTTTTTTTTTTTGGTTTCATTTAGTTTTTCAGCATTATAGGAAACCAGGATCAGTACACCTGAGCAGAATCTGGCAAAATGAGACATCATCATTAAACCCCCTCACACACCCAGATGGTTTGAAAGTCCTAGACTTATTTATAAGCAGAAAGCCCATCCTGGTTCCCTAGTCCAGGAATAAATTTGGCTCATTAGTATATTAGCCTGAGAAGACACTGTTTATAACTTAAGTTTTATCCTGCAGACCCAGCACAGTGTCTGGCACATTCTGCAGAATTATTGTGATTGTGGCCTAAATTAGTTACAGAACACAAGCTGGACCAATCCCCACTACTTTCTCTTTCCTGGAAGGAAAAGCTCCGTAAGTTTCAGTTGTTAATGAGAGTAAAAGCATGGAAATGTAGAGCCTGAGTTGATCTGGGAACTGGTTCCAATTTCTCATTACAGATGGGAACACTGAGGTCCAAGATCTCACAGAAGGCATCGTCTTCCTGTCTAGCACACATTCAACTTTGTCACACTCTTGTGTTTTGCAGGAAATCCAAGCTTCATCAGCCTGCTGAGGTCTATGGCTGAGCACAAGTCTCCTGGCTTAATTATTTCAATCTCTGCCCAGTACCACCATCCCTCCATCATTAAGAAGTTCCATGGCAGGGAATATATAGGCCTTTTCTTACCAGGCAGCAATCAAAAGCAGTTATACTCTGTGACATCCTTTCAGGCTATCTTCCAAAGGAGACACTTCCATGTTAAAACACTTGAAAGGGCATAGCCACAGAATGGAGTGTTCAGCAAGACGGTTATATGACTAGAGATCAGCAGCAACAATGGGCTCGCACTGTAAACAAACTACACTAAGGGCTGGAGAGATGGCTCAGTGGTCAAGAGCACTGCTTGCTCTTGCAGAGGATTCAGGTTCAGTTCCCAGCACCCACATGGCAGCTATCAACTGTCTACAACTCCAGTTGCAGGGGATCTGATGCCCTCTTCAGGTTTCTGAAGGCACTGCATTCACATGGTTCACTAGCATGTATGTGGGCAAAACACTCACATATGCAAAATTAAAAATATAAAACAAACAACAACTCTATTTAAAAATAAAGTATAATAGTGCATTCATTCATTTACTAAACCTGTGTCCTCTCTCCTACAAATAATTGGCATTCAAAATGAAGACATCACTGAGTCAGCACCAGAGGTGCCTCCAGAGTCACAGAACTAATAATGTGACAGAAAGGCTGATCCTGGGACCACTCTAGGCCCATGAGTTTTAGCATTCTAAAAATACACAAAGAAGGGGAAGCCAGGCTGCTCTAGTAAGCTGTTGTCTCTCCTCTAAACCTCCACTCTTATCACAGCTGCTAAGCAAACACTGGCCTCAAGTTAACATTTTCTGGCTCATGTGTCGGAGTCACCCCAGCTCACATCAAGAAACTTCATTTCTAAGCTATCGGTAGGAGCTGATCTGATGCACAACAGGGCATAGATATCAAGGTTGTCATGGAAGAGGCAACTGCCTCACAATCCACAGGAGAGAAGACATGTCTGGCCAGAGCCCCTCTAAACACCTACCGACCCCATACAAGTGGATGGCACAAGATGCCAAGCTACTGTGCACAATATCTCCAACATGACAGTGGAGAGAATAAAAAGCTAATGTTCATTTAATAGAATAGTTTCCCCACAATGACTTAGAGAGTCTTTGCTTTTGCCCACTTAAAGCTAATTTACAGGCCCAAACTGTTTTCTAGAGAACCCAAGAGCCCTAAAAATCAATCTGAATTTTAGAAAATCATAGATGTCCAAGGGAAACCTATGCAGATAAAATAATAACTAATAATAAAATATTTATAAAACATATATAATTATTGAATACACATAAAAACATAAGTAATTTGAGAGTGAGATCATTATCTCTGTGGTTCAGGGTCTAATCTTGAAGGTATGTACACATATACATCCATGCTATGTGTGCGTACGTGCGTGCATGTGTGCGTGTGTGTGTGTGTGTGTGTGTGTGTGTGTGTGTGTGTGCATATGTACCATGAATAAAGAGAGTAAGGAACAGAGGCTCAGATCCCTGCCTCTGGAGACTTAGACAGTTTGCCTTGTGTGAGCCCACATGCATAATACTGCCTCAACATCTCCACAAGCTTATACCTAAGCTGATAGGTTTGTTGCTTCTGCCACTAGGATACCCCATAGAAGCCAATTTCTATGGGGAACAAGAACAAGCTGTTACCTTCTGGTGATCCAATCAGATGTGCTGTTTAGAAAAGACACTGCACCAAAACTGAGAGCATGAAAAGTCAACCACCTCATTCTGAAAGCCAGCACTTTGATCTGGGATCCCAAGAATGCTGATCCATTGGGGGACCTTCACTGACAGGTTTTATCTTCATGGCTTTTGTGCACACCTGTTTGGGGTGTGATGTGTGTTGCTTTATTTCCCCTTATGATGAAGGAAATAAAAACAATGACGACCAGTGTCAGTTCAAAGATTCTACTGCCACTGTAAGTAAAATAGTCTCTGTTCCTTCCCCAGCAATCACACTCATCAGTACTGATAGACAAAAATACAAGTTCTATGTGGTAGGGTAGACGTCACATCCAGATGGATAGTGGTTACTGTCCCGACCACATGACTGACTACATTGTGAACAGAAGGCAAATAATGATCAACCAGACCAGATACCTGTGAACTTTCTTTCAGGCAGCACAATCCACTAACTCATGATGGCTTTCATCAGTGTCTCTCTCCTGTAAAGCATACAGAGCATTGTGGTAGGGACATAAAGGAAACACTATAAATACACACAGGTCTGAGTGAGCGCATGCATGCAGGAGCATATGTATGCATGTGTGTCTGTATTCATTCAAACATTACCACCTAGATAAATGCTCAGAGATTCCTGGGCCCAATGGTCATGGATGCAGCCTGGAAATTTTCCTATAAGAGTAGTTTGTCTCTTCATAAGTGGATAATGCAAGTTTTCAAAAACTTTCAAATTTAAGGTCTGGCCAACTATCCTATGTAAAATTATCTGCAAAAACTCCAAGCAGAAGACACAGACTCATTCTCAGAAAATCCATCCTCAAGTTCTGGCTCTCAAATGCACTGAGCACTTCTGCACTTCCCTCCTGAAATGAGGCCTTCTTCATCTGGCAAATGAGGAGTGGGCCTTTGCTGGTCCAAGGTCCCCTTCCAGAAGGCTCATTCTAAAAAGTGTATATATTTATATTTGAACAAAACTATGCATGACATTTGAAGGATTTTTTTTTTCTTTAACCTGAACCCTACCCCTAGATTAAATGACATCCAGTTGCCCTTCAGGATTTAATTTTTTCTCTTTTTTCCCATTTCTGAGGCAGAAAAGCAATGTTTGTGTATTCTGTTTCACCTTCTCTTTTCCTTACCCCACAGCACAGTGATGTATCTGCATAGGTGCCTCAAGCTCTGAAGCTTTAAAATTCCCTACAACTGCTCCCTGTACCACAATTTGGACATGACATGCTAAGGCACAAGTGACACTACAACTAAGATTTTTCATTCCCTAAATCAAACATCACCCATTCGGTGCTATAGTTTGGGTGTTGAATACCACGCAGAGGCATCCATATGATCAAGGCCTGGACACAAGGGTGGTACTATTGGGAACTGTTGGAAACTTTAGAAAGAGAGGACTAGTGGGACTTCATTACAGGGACCCCCTTTTTTAGCTACACGTTCTAATTTTCCATTTATTTATTTATTTTTAATGTATATTTTTATTGAATTTTCATGCATTTCACGTAGTTAGACTTCTTTCTCTATTCGCAGCCCCATTGCCTGTCCACTGAACGTCATGCATTCTGTCATATATGTTAAGGCCTGTCTAGTGAAGTTAAAGGGATTATAAGTCCCCAGCCATATTTTCTGGTGTTTCCTGCCCAGGAAATATGTATCTTTCTCCCTGCTCTTGCCATCCAATACCCCCAATAAGGCCCAGTGTAATAGTTCTGCTCAGTCTTGGGCTAGAAACTGCAAAACTTTGAGCCAATTATAAGGTAATTATCTCAAATGTTTTGTTACAGTAATGGAGACTGCTCAGCTATAGCAGCAATTATCTGCCAATTTTGGAGACTGGGCATCTTAAGGAAGGTTCCATGGTCTCAGATGTTACTTAAATCTGATTGTGAATGGACACCAAGAAATCATGAAGATGGGCATGTCACTTGTAGCTGATATTGTTAGGTTACCATCTCCTTGATTTTAGTACACTGTTCAATTCCTCCCTTAAAAATGAGGTAAGTTTAGAGTTCAGAAGTCACCTTCTGATTATCTATCTCAATTTGCCAATTTTATATGAATGTGCAGGAAGGTGTGTGCTCACCAGACAAAAAGAGGCCTCAGACCCAGCTCTAGTGACTCACAGATCTTGACTGCTTACACCTGACCCCTTGGCTGCCTATTTTAGAGGCCTCACAAAAGAAAATACAGCAGTTTGAATAGTGTTGAGAGGAGAGGAAAAGTGGAGTTATTTTATGAAAGGAAGGAAAAGGGGCCCAAGATAAGAGCTCCCCACTGATTCCCTTTCCAACTAATGTGGTAATAAAATCCATTAAACCCATGGGGACCTGCACAATTAGGGGAGGAAGAATTCTTTGCTGGGAGGCCATGAGGCCAATTTGCTTTTTGCAGGGCAGGTGGGAGTGAGTCTAGAGGACATGACTGTCCCAGCATGGCCATTCCAACTTGGTAGAGGGGCTCTTGGCTTCTGTATTATATCCTCTCCAGAAAGGGTTGAGTCTTTCTACTTCAAGGCCTTCGTGACCTCTTACTGTCCTCTGACCCTCTGACTCTGGAGCTTTTCATGTTCATTTTAGACTAATCTCCCATGAACCATGCCTCTGAAATGCATTTTTTGTTCCCTCTGCCCCATCCCTCCTCAGCTCACCTATGTAATGAGCTGTGGCCAGTGAGAAAGAACCAGCACTCTTATTTAAAGAAACCATGCTATGTGTATGGGGACACTTTATTAAGGGCAAATTACTTACTACAGCCTCTTCCTTGGTCCCAGCAAAATGCTGTAGGCCATGAGTAACTCTGTGACCTAATTTTTAAGGGCTGGTCCCCATATACTCACAGTAGCAAGGAGTCTTTCAGAATGCCAGCTTAATTTTCCTTTTAAGGCATAGGTTAAAAATCAAATATACACATAACTTTTCCTGGAGACATGTGTATTCAGACCAGGAGAATGAGGTCAATGTTTACTGGTGAAGTTAACTTTTTGAATTTGCAGTTTTTTTACAGAGCTGTCTTTCTATGAGAATGAAAAGCAATCTCATGTTTCTAGGCTCATTTAACAGCTGTTTGGAACATCACGGTACCCAGATTCATTTAAAAAAAAAAAATTCAGATTTCAAAAAACCTGGTTCACCGAACTCCTACTCTATTATTTTTGTTGCCCCATCTGAACCTTCCAGCAGTCAATAGAAAAGGACTATAGAGTCTCAGTGGGGCAAGTGGAAGCATTCATGCAAGGAACGAATGACCTTTCAGGATTCAGCTGCCAACAGCTAAGATCCAGGAACAGCCTTCATCACTGGATATTGCCTACCACTGTTCAGTAATTTAATTCTTCTTTATATAGGATGTGAATTCTACTGATGGCCAGCACGGGGGATGGGAATCACAAATTTACAGCAACTTTCAGGTACTTATAAGTGGTTGGCTGATGGTAATCCCCCACTCCCACCCCACCTCACCTCCAGCTAGTCTTTTAAAATATCTTTCTCAGCTTCAGGTTCAGAAAATACATATGAAGATCGGTCCAGGTTAAAGATAATTAGAAAAGGAAACATGCTTTATTTAGAAAATAGAGTTTTTCCAATACGCCTCATGCTGCTTCTCCCTGTGGCCCACCACGGGTTGTAGGAAAGCTGATCTTAGGGGCTCATACTTTCCCATCAGCATTCTCTCTCTTCACTTTTGAAAACGGCCCTGGGTTTTTCATCACAGGTCCCAACAAGCCCAGCCCAAGCAGTTCACAGCAGGCCTCTCTTCTGAAGCCTTCCTGAGCACCCTGCTTGACTTTGACCCTTCCCAACTGTGAAGACACTGCTTCCAGTGAAAAACGGTTCACAGATGGTAAATTTCAGCTGGAAGAGTGAAGACTAGAAAGTGATTGACACATGTATAGCCAGGTGCTTTCATGACAGTGGGGGGAATGAACAGAGGAACAACGCAATAAAGAAGTATAAAGGAAGGCATTTTAGTTAGGGTCTTCACAGGAAATAAATGCCAGGCCCCAATCAGGAGAGTCCAGCCAAATTCATTTCCTTGGCTGTAAGAGAAGCATAAGAAGCTATGAACAGAAGCTGTTACTATCCCTTGGCTTTAAGGACAGAGAAGGAGCAGCTACCAGAACCACACAGCTTCCTCACTGGTGGGTTAACAGCATCTTAGACATCCAATCCAGGCTCTATTTGGTCACTAGTGATATCCTTCTAGAAGGTATATCTAAAAATGACCCTGTCTTATTTTTAAATTCTGATGGCTTCTGTTACCACTGAGGGCAAAGTCCAGACTTCTTGGTTTGCTTTTCCAAGTTCATTAACATTAGTATCCAACTTGTATGCTCAGCTTGCTTGTCCCTCCCAAACCCCAGAGCTGCCATCACCTGTGGTCTTTCTCGATTCTCTCTTCTTCCTTGACTGGGATGTTTTCTTCACTTAGCCAAGTCTTACCTGTCCTTCCAGATCCAATTCAAATATTTCTTTCCCTATCGGTCATGCCCAGTGCCCTACCACTGCAGCTTATATATAAGCCATGTATCAGCTGTACTTCTTACAAGTCTCAAAAGGTGAGCATTGAAGAAGGTCTGTGTTTAAGTTGGAACAGAAGAAGAGTAGACAACTCATAATACACTATGTGTCTTAATCTTGAACTCTTTCCACAATACAGTATGGTCACATCCCAAAGGATTTATTTCTTATTTTGGTAACCTAAAGGTCAAGATAATTCAGGGAAGATTCAGAAAGAACATTTGTAACTGCCAAATCAATTATATTCACATTGAGAAATTCGAACACAGCATTTGAAGATCACTCAATGAGGATACATAAAAATGATAACAGTAATAATTATTTAGAGATCCCTTTTGAGATGCTACCCTGTCTTGAGGCTTTGCTGTACCATGGTGTCTCCTGATGCCCCAGCGAGTGCCGGGTTTAAGCAGCAGCACCATGCAGAACACATCAAATGAGCAATACTGTACTTTTAGAAGCAAGTGATCCTACTAGTTCCCTGATAAAAGGAATAATTAAAAAATTAAGTAAAGAGGCATAAAGGGCCTTTGGTAAATAAATCTAAAATGGTCAGCTATTAACTGTCCAAGGGATTCTGTTCTTAGCATTTGGGAGCTTTTGGGCTGTCAAAATTAAACTGAAACTGACAAGTATTCTTGCCCTGAAACATCTCAAGCAGAAGGGGGAAACAACACACCAGTTATGAATGGCAACGTCTCTACTGGGGGAATGGATAATGGAAGGATAATGGAAAAGCTCCATGACGGTAGACTAGCTAGTAACATCTGAACAGAAACACACACACATACACACACAGTCCTAGATAAAGGAGAATAATAAAATAGGTGACCATCAACTTTACATCTACAATGTAAGTATATAATCAGGAAAATAAATGTTTGTAGAAGCTATATAATATGGTTTCAGTATATTCTGTTAATTGTGTCCTGAGCCTCAATCTATGCTCACATTATACTGCCAAATTGAGCTATGCAAAGTGGTTGTCACTGAAAAAAAAAAAAAAAAAAAAGATTCTTACCCTTATCTAACAAAGCCTATAATGTCATGAAGGAATATGAAGGCTCATGGACTCAGGACAATCTGTACCCAGTTCTGTCCTGGCTATACAGGGTGTGTCTAGCGAGCACTGCCAGTGACAGTGGAACCATGAAGTGAAGCTGTCCCATGTAGGAATGAGTCATGAAAAGGTGAGATAAGGAGAAAACTGAGTCCTCTAGATGCTTCGGCGCAGCATATGATCATCACCATCAGAAAACAAAGCATGCCTACATTTACCACCATAGAAAAACACACCTCTGTGAGATTTTGGCTTCTCTTTTGCACAAAGTTTAAGAGTGACGCTAGTAGTTAATATGAGTGGGGTGAACCAAGCAGATTGGAACATAAACATATCCCTCTATAGAGAGCCTCAAGATAGCAGAGAAATGTGCACATATGTAAAGGAGAGAGAGAGAGAGAGAGAGAGAGAGAGAGAGAGAGAGAGAGAGAGAGAATGCATGAATCTTTTCTCCAAAGAGGAGAGAAGAGGATGATGTTCCACAGGAGACTGGGATTTGATGCATCAGGACATTATTATTCCTGCTAAAATATGGAGTGACAGAAGACAGATTCACAGGCTTTAAGATAAAACAAAAACTGACTAAACATTATCTGTAAGAAGAACAATTTGAAAAACAAACAAAGCTCTCTTGCCTTTCTCACAGATGTATCAATTTTTCTCTCACGTTTGTATCTTTCTTCTCCATTTCCTAATGTGGCATTTCCTCATTTCACAGAATATTTGCGCATGTGCATATACATGACACTTTAGAACAATGGAAACAACAAGAAGTATATAATATGGGGCAAAGAGGAAAGGCAGGCCTGAGGAATGGCTTCTAGATGCTCTCTGCACCCAGCACCCCAACCACAGAGGAGCTACAGTTTTCAACCCTAGCATCTAGTTCAGACCCTTAGAAATGAATGAGAATAGATAAGCTGATTTCCTTCCAATCAGCTTTATTTGGTTGACTGTGGACTACTAAAGTGCTGTTTCATTGGATAAATGAAAGATGAGTCTGCTGAGCTCCCTTCTCAGGTGCATAAACCCAAAGTTGTCAAACCCTACCAGTCTTGGAGCTGAGCTCAGGACCGTGCTTAGGCTATGCAATCAAGAATATGAAAGCTCCTCACTAAAAGGAACAGGAATGAAACTCAGAAGACAAAGTCAATGCCTGAAATTAAGAAGGAGCAGTTCGGCAGAGCATGGAAATGCAGAATCAGTTGTACAGGTAATAGAACATATCAAAGTCAAAGAAAGAAGATATCCCAAGTGAATGCATCCTTCCAGAAATCTAACGTGGTTTCATAAAAGTAATGGGGTTGGAATGAGAAATTAAAGAACTAGTAGGCTTTGAAAATGCTAAGGATGAGGACACAAACATGCACACATGCACACAACACATAGGCATACATAAATTTGCTACCATCCCCATGGGGGCTCAGTGGTTGTGAAACACGCAGAACAATTAAGGCTTCAGACGTGTGGTTGAACAGCACTGAGCAACTTCTCCTGCCTAAGCTTCCAATGTCGTCTTTGAGCATGCTGGAAAGACTTGTATTATTTTACTACTGAATAACTTGAAGTCTTAAAGGATTTTCTTTTTTGAAGTCTTCCTTTACATTAATATCTCTGGATAGGGGAGACTCTCAATATCACTTCTCAATCTCCATTTGCACTAGGTAAGCATGGTTACTGCGGACAGCTGAGGTAGTAAGAGAAGACTTCCCAGAAGGTGAAATATGCATAGTGTTTTTCCCATGAGAGGCCAGGACTCCAAAGGAGTTTTATGCCTTCCAGTAACACTTATGTTTCACTGCATCTTCTTAGGACAACCAAGTCAGGACGGCTGGGAAGAAAGACTGGGGCCTCTCTATAGACCACATGAAACCCTAAGGAAGGAGAGCACAAGGCACACTCTGACAGAAATTACCACCCAGGCCAGACTTAAGGTTTTCCCTTCTAAAGGAAAGAGTTGTATTTAAAGGCTCCCAAGGTCCCTTCTAATATTCTAGTTCTGTTTTTGTGTGTTTGGGGCAAGCTGCATCACATTTTGAGTCTTCCTGTAGCTACAGATTCTCTCATGGACCATTAAGACTTTTCAAAATACCTTGAGATCCTTTAGTAAAAGTAGTATTTTTTTAAATCATTATTTTTTTTAATTTTTAATAACTACATGATTGGAAGAAGCATTTTATTACAGCTTTAAGTAGTATTTTTTTAATGTACTATTAAAGGCAAGAGGGGACATTCAGATAAAAAGCATTCTTTACAAAATGAGTCAGACACAACATTGCTTTTAAACAGCCATCTTGCCTTATTTTACATAAAATATTCTGCCAGATTATTCTTTTTCAGGCTCGCCACAAAAATCTATAGTTCAATTAGCAAATATTAATTTTCTATCTCTTCAGGAAAATATGTATTGCTTAACATGGTCTCTAGTCCAAGGCAATTTATTCATCATCCCCTATCATACTCATGACCTGAATGGTAGCAAATGGAAAACACTAGCTCATAGACCCACATGTCCATGTCCATATCATATACTCAGTTCTGTACCTCTCTGGTCCATATTCTTCTTTCCCAGTGTCTCTCTGTCTTCACAGTGGAACCTGTCTAGGTACTGTCTTTACCAAGAGAGACAGATGACTATAGACAGTCAGCTTATTCCAGATTTAACTTTCTTTCATGAAAACTTAGTCAAAAGAGGAATGGACAGAAAAAGGAGAAAAACAACCCTTCCAATGCCATTTCCCACATGCTTGTAATCTTTCAACAAGCCTTGAGAAGATATAACCTCAGGAAGAAAAGGACACCACAGCTAGATTTGAGGAAATTTCTTTTAAAGAATAGATCCGATTTACAAGTCGATCAGTTAAAGGGGTTATGGAGAAAACGAAGGGCAAAGAATGAGGGGAAAAGATACTATGAAATGAAGTAAAGAGGCAAGACTAAGACAAAGTAGACGTTAACGTGACAGAAACGTGTAATGTTTGTTCAAAAGCTGTCTGCGGCACTGGAGAGATGACTCAGTGGTTAAGAGCACTGGTTGTTCCTGTAGAAGACCCGGGTTTGAATCCCAGCACCCACATGGCAACTAACAACTGTCTGTATCTCCAGATTCATGGGATCTGACAGCCTCTTCTGTCCTCCGCAGGCATTGCCTGACACGTGTGCACTTACCTACATGCAGGCAATACACGCATACACATAAAAAATAAAATTTAAATTTAAATTAAAAAAAAAAGAGCTGTCTGCACTCCTGTTTACACTACTGAGCAAAACAAGACCTAAAGCAAGAGGAGAGACTAACAGAAAGGAAGTTGGAAGGAGGAAAATGGGAGGGGAGG
>NW_008360327.1:4699388-4790744 GCF_000622305.1 Nannospalax galili
GGGGAGGGAGGGGAGGGTGGGCACACCTCTCAAGTAGCATCTGCAGAGATGCCATTGAAGAAGCCCATACCCCCAGAGCACATTCCGTCCTGGTGATCTGACAGAGCTCTGTGCACAGGGTGGAACTGGCTATATTTAGCTTGGCTGTTGTAACTCAAGTCAGGAGTGTTCCATGGGGGCAGCTGCTGCAGAGTCTTTGAGACATTTTACTACCTAAGCTGGAGTAGCTTGGTAAGGGCCTGGGCCTTTGCAGCTACAGAGCTCCACTGTGTTTATATACAATGGAGCAGCATTTTGAACATAACTGATACGACTGTTAACATAGTTTAATGCTCTGCTGTTTAACAGGACAGCCTTTTCAGAAAACCCAAGTCATTACTCTTGGTTTCTAACAATGTCCCTCCTCCAATCCCTGAAAGCAAATATTGGCCTTTACCTTATATGGTATGTTCTCTCCTGAGAACATTTCTGATTTTCTGATCTTCACTTCAACTCTACACAGGGTCTTATGCTTTAAACAAACACTTTCTGTTGTCCACTCAAGTATCCCCAGGCCCAGAACCCGTAGGATTACCCACCCGTTTTCCTGTGATGTCAGGGGAATTTGACTAAACTCCTTTTGGGAGACTAAGCTTGTTTACTGGGAGATTGGCAAGTGTCCAATCTTTACACCCTGCGGCTAGAAGTGAAGACCTCCCACTAGTAGAAGTGCCAAGTCTGAGCACTGTTCAGAGGTAGGCTTGAGCTGAATAGCTCACTAGGTAATGACGAGTCAGTATTCTCACAGAGCATCCTGTTGGATTCTGCAGGACAAAGCCACATGTTCCCTTCTCTTTCAAGGAGACTCAGCTGTGATTTGTTCATAGCAATGATCATTCAAGGAAGAACATGGAGAGACCAAACAGGCTCAAAACAAATCTTTAGGGAGAAAGAGGAATGATCTAAGAAGCCACGGGAGATTTTTCAGGGAAAGAGACCCTTTTGTGGAAAGATGAATAGGATAAAGAAAAGCAAATCAGACATAAGAGACTAGGTGGGAACAAGAAAATAAGCCACGATGTACCTTATGTTTTGGTTGAATGTCATCAGATACTTTAAGCAAAACCAAAGTTGCCAACCCTGAGCCTTGGCAAACGCAGACTCCCCATAAGTAATTCCTCGAACAAAGGCCATGTGGACAAAGTTCTTTCCACAAAGCAGCTTCCTTATCTACAAATGAGAAGGTGAAAGACCCTTTTCCATGGAAGACTATTAAGAAAGGTAAGCAGGAACTAGCAAAAAGTACGAGTGCGTCTTCAGAAGCTGGGTGCTTCCACTGCAGATGCTACTGCAGACCAGGGATGTGATGAGCAAAAATGATGGAAACACCGGCCAGTCTGAACCTTGGAAAGGAGAGTCCCATGAGGAGCATGTACGTCAATCATTCCTGCCAGGCAGACAAGAACCACTGAGAAGACAAGTGCCAGGTGCAGTGAGGGGTCTCCTATACCAGAGTTCACCTACTGGCTGTCCAATCCCTTTCAACCAGACTGTCTGAAGGGCCAAAAGATGAGCATTCTCATTAGGATATGTAATGGATCATTTCCAGTGACCAGATGGTTCCCCATAAATACATTAATGACTTTATAGGCATGTATGCCTGAAAAAGTAGCAGTTTAACCACCACAGTATGGAAACCTGCCTTTTGAATTCTCTATAAACTAAATAAAGGACCAAGGACTAATAAAAAGCTATGTATTCAATTTCCCTTTCCTATACCTAACTGTTTTTTAGATAGTAGACTCAATAAACAAGGTTGATATTTGTTTATTGATATAAAAGAAAGAAATCCCAACTTTGAAGACAGTTTGAACATTGATGGTCACAGAATTGAGAAACACATACACGCAAACATTCCCCACTGCTAAGAAGGTGCAGGGTTCTCCTGTTGAACTATGGAGTAATAGCCTTCACTTCATGTTCTTCTCAAATGCAGCCATTTATATACATGCAAGAAGTCCTTCCCTTCAGCTCCCAAACAGTTCTCTGATCCATTTGATTCTATTTCCCTATGCTCAACCATCAGGAGTACCAGAAAAGCACCCTATTTTTTTCTGGCTCTCTTATTCCCTCTCCACAGATCTTTCAGAAGTATCCTTTTGAAAGTAAATCTAATTTTGTCACACATCTACTGCCTCTTAATGACTCCCACTGCTTTAAAGTTAAAGACCCTTTAAAGGTTAAGATCCTGGTCAACCCTTCCAGTCCAATGTCCCACTGATTAGCCTCTCCTCATCTGCCCCATGCTGTTCTTCAGTTCCCCAAAACTGCCTTAGCCACATGCTCTCCCTCCAGGTCTCTGCACAGCCTCACCTCTGTCTAGATAGCTAACCCATTCTCCTGTCATGGACTAACTTGTATTCACCCTCTGCATTCATGAATCAGGAGAGCCTCCTACCCTCCACAACACTACTTTCCACAATATTTAACATGTTTAGAACTATGTGTATACATTTGGACTGTTCAATCCATGCCACCAGGGTGTGTGTGAGAATCACGTCTAAGAGTAGATATGGAAATCCTTAAGGATTTATAAGGATATCAGTATGAATGCTTCCCCATCGCTACTGTGAGAAGACTCAGAGCCCTAAAACAAAATGTAAATGATGCAGAGGCAACATCTCTTTCCCAAATCATCAAAAAGAAATGCTTTCCAAAACAAGCTTTTTTATGTTAGGCTAAGACATTAGCAGCCACAACTTGGTGAATTATTAGCATTAGGATCTCCTATCATCAAATACAACCTACTTCCCTGGGGCCAGAGGATTCTCCTCTGACAATGACTAGCTGAGGCTTGACAATCTTCCTCAACCTAGCACACCTGGTTCCTAAGGTCCTAGCAGCCAAAGAGGAGTCAATATTAACTACAGCAGGGAATGATTAGTCAGCTGTGGGCATCTGGCTGCAGTTTCCAAGGTATTGACCTGAAAAGGCCATGAAAAGAAAGAATACAGGTAATTCCCCAGTGGCCTGGCCGTCTTCTATTTGGTTCTTCTTTAAGTCCTCTCCCTTCCCTGACCCAAGGCAAGTGACTTCTCAGCACATCCTGGTTCTCTTACCAGGAAGAAATCATAAGGAAGGATGTGAGGGAGGTCAGGGCAGACTCTTCCCTGTCCAGGCCCTTTACTGACTTAGTCCTTAACCAAAGACCAGAGCAGCTAGCAAGTATTACTCTAACCCCCTTTATTTGCACTCCTGGCCAGCTCCCATTCCCAACAAACATGAACTCTCTGGAACTGATCTCCTTCATGACCCTAATCCTACAGTGTTCAAGGTTCTCTGGAGCTGTTACTAATATGGAAATAGAGCAGCAATCTTGTACTTTCTATACAGCCGGCTCAACCCCAGAAGTAGAGAGATATATTTCTGAGACGCACACACAGGAAAATGAGAGTACGGACAGTTTTAGGAAGTAAGGGCTATCCTTCTATATTCACAAGAGCCTGAACATTTGTGATCTGAGATAGCTACAAGACCTGGTCATCAGGCACAGAGAAGGGATGTGGGAAGGAAGCTAGGGTGGGACAGCAGCAGCTCAAACATCTTTTCTTTCCTTCACATCCACTGACTCTCAAGAAAAGGTCTGAGCCCTTTTTAACCGGTATTGGACATGCATTTTATCATTTTAAATGGCAAACATACCAATAAAATCTTTAGGTTTTGTTTTTACCTTTCCAACACATAAAAGATTCTCACACATCAGACTTTGTCTAACATAAGGGCAAGTATAGATTTGAAGCCCAATAAGTGTATGATACTACTTGGTTGACTGACTGAAGGAAGGATGGGGGAAAATCCATCAGAGACTTAGCACTTCCTCTTAGTAGAGGTAGGTATATAAAACAAGTACCCAGCTAGCCTGGGATTGACCTTGGGCAAATGACACTTTCAGATGTTTGCTCAGGTCTTGGGCCCTAGAATAAAAGATAAGCTAGAGTTATTTTGGTCTCTAAACACTTAGGACAAGAGATGGGTTGGATACAACTGGTAGCCTCTACCCATTCCCAGGGAAAACTGTTAAATTCAGCCTCACTATGGGGCTTTCTGCTTGGCCTGACCCTACAAATAGATAGCATCAAAGATTAGAGATTTCTCTTATAATCCAAAGAAAGTCCCTGATGCCTGAGAGGCAATGTTTTTCCTACTAAAGGAGCAGTGATAGTTTAGAGTCAGCCATTTTTTTCCCACCTTAGGGTATATATTTGATTCCAAGAAATCTTCCTATACCTCAGAGAGTGGTAAGAATCCAGGAAAGAGCCAGAAAAGATAACCTTCACTTTAATGGAAGGCATTTCATTATAACAGTGAGAAAATGTTGAGAGAGGGAAAACCTCAGTTTAGTCCATCTACCCTTTAACTTCAGTGTTGCCTCAGCAAAACATCTTCCCTTGCTGGGGCTCAGTTTTCTCTTTTGTGAAGGGAAAGGCCTCCTCATGAATACGGACTATGTCACACGTAATAGCAACATCACATCGCTCTGAGATGACTGCAAATAGAACTGATTCTAAGTTAAATTTGAAACATATAATAACAGACTAGAAGTCATGCCATATATAGTTATACACGCATGTGAGAAAACAAGAAGAAATTGAAGCTTCTGAGTTAAAACTTGCATGCTAAAAGCTATTATTCAAAAGTTTAAGCATATGTGAGAAAACACATAGTAAATATGCTGACATATGGCATTGAAGCCAATGTGTCAACACTCATAAGTAAGAAAACATCTATAAAATTATATTTAGGTCAGAAATTAGACCACTGCTGAGTATCTCTGGTTAAGCATTAACACACACCAGGATCTGCCTGGAACCTGTTCGTTAAGGTGCAGTGCCCTGGCTAATGAACATATCACTGGCAGATTGAGTTCAGGGAACAATATTGAGCAAGTACATTCCTGAGGCCTCATTTACTCTCTTGTAGGTAGAAGGAAATTCAAGGAAAAGGAAAAAAGAAGAGAAAGGGAAATGAAAGAAGGGAAGGCTTATCATTTTTGCCCCTATAGAGCAGCCCACAGTTTATAAGAGTGGCATGTATGTGTATGTACGTATGTGTTTGTGGCAAAAGCATAGTGGGTATGGGTGTGCTTGCCATGGCCTGAAATAATGTCACTTAAGAAAAAGTAAGAGTAGGAACTATTTAGGCAGGGAAGCATTACATTGAAAGAAGGTTATTACAACAGAGTTCTGCTATTTCAGGGACTGTGACTGGTTGTGGGCATAGGCAGAACTGTATTGCCTGTCACCTCCACACCTCATATTGTTTAGCTGGGACCTGGGAAGCTTGTATAGACTCTTGGCTCTCAACTCTTGCTGCAATTAGAATCACGTAAAGGGCTTTAAACAAATACATATCCTGGTGACACACCCCACACAAGAATCTTTTTAGGTGAGAAACAGACACTGATATTTTAATAACTTCCTGGTCATACATACATTTAGTGAAGGCTCACAAGAACTGGTCTAGATTACCCCAGACAACTCTGCATTATTCCATCGTTCTCCACTAGTACAGCAGTGAGGAATACGTCTAAGCTGTAAAATAAACTCGGTCATATGCAACACTCGTCCTGCTTCTTTGTGGCTCTGGGAAGAATATCCTGAGAGAAACTAACACATAAACTACTAATGTTAAACTTGCACAAAACCAATGTGTAAGTTTGTCGAAGTCCATCAAACATATTGTATTAGTCACTTTTCTGTTGCTGTGATAGAAACACTGACCCGAGCAACTTATAGAAGGAAGAGTTTATTTGAGTTTACGGTTCAAGGGGAATTACAGTCCATCATGGCAGGAAGGCATGGTGGCTGGAGGTGGCTGGACCAGGAGCAGCAGAAGCTAAGCTCTCACATCATCCCACAGGCACAGGAAGCAAGAGAACGACTGGAGATCTGGCAAGACTTAATTCTCTGAGCCCACCCCCAGTGACTCACTTCCTCCGGGATAGCCACACCTTCTAAAACCTCCCAAAACAGCGCCATCATCTGGGGACAAAATGTCCAAATACTTGGAGCCCATAGGCAACATTTCCATTCAAACCACCACACATATCAATTCTGTGGATGGAGAACTTCATTATAGAAGAGCTACTTGGGTCATTTTGTTTTGTTTTGCTGTTTTTGTTGTGCAGGGAATCCCACGTGTTAGGAAAGTGTTCTACCACTGAGCCATAACCCTAACCCTTAACTAAGTCTTGATTCAGAGTACTTTGTTCATCAGCTTGATTATAGCATCTCTCATCCACAGCTGACTTTAAAAAAAATAAATTGGAAAGTTAGCTTGGCGGACAGAACTGACTGTATTTATTAGCAGCAGAAATGAAGAATTAGCATCCCAATAATGAGAAAGAAAGTCAAAATGATGTGAAAATTCAACAAAAGAACCATTGAGAAAGCATAGCCTGGGGCTAGTCAGTATAAGCGCAGACTGCTTGAACCATCTTAATGACACAGAAAATATCTGTGTTATTCCATCATAATTAGGGAATGAAAGTTTATGCTTTATGAATTATTATCAATCAACCAAGGGAGTGTGCATTTTTATACAATTGGTGTTTTTTAGGAAGATTTCTCACACTTTCAAACTACTGGTGGTTAGCACAAAACACTGCTATATTCTTGTTAGACTTTGAAGGGATACCTGATATCTATATTCTTTCCATCCCAAATTGTCCTTTAGGCTTTCATCAACTTAAGTTCATACATGGATATATTCAATAAACAACTTTAGAAACCTCAGATTGTGCATAGCTTGTCTGACTGTGACCCTAATATGGAAAACAATTTCCCCTGCCACTCTTAGTGAGCCTGATCTAAAACCATTCAACTACCCCCATGCCCCATGCTGCTTCCAACATCTGTAGTAAAGGAAGGGAACACAGGCCATGAGGAAAAGGTCATGGTTTTAAGTGGAATAAGAATCAGTAAAAGAGGAATAAATCCATGGTGGTAACTGGCATTGTGGACCCAAGAGAACAGTGAGACTGCGCCACAAGGGACCACATGGCTTGTGATGACTAGCTGTTGTCGTTTAATAAGTTATAGTATTCCATGAAAGGAGAACGATCTGAAAGCAACAATGGAAGTGTCTGATAATCCACTAAGTGTCAACACCATGACATGGAGAGCGGTGGAGCCATTCAAATAGCATCTGCTAATGAAGCCCTACTGCAATGGACTCCATAAGGTGGAAGAAGCATTTCATCAACACCCTGTTCTGCACAATAGGAATTGGATTTTTCTTGAAATCAGGATAAGGTTTCTGCTAAATTTGCTAAATCTAGGAACCCATAGTCCTCTGTATTTGAACTTTGTCTAGGACATCCAACAGATCTTTTGTCCATGAATGTTTCCTTGTTTCACAATCCTAGGAAGAATTACGGCACCTAAGTTAAATCATAAGGCACATCTTGACTTCAATAGCCTTCTCCATAGGAAGGGAATCAGAATGTCAAGCTGAAATTCTCCTCCCCACCATTTCCTTATGAAAGTGGCATATGAAAGGGGGGACCAGCATGTGACCCTATCATTTATTTTAGTAATCTTAGAAAATGACATTAGACAGAGCATTAGTTAAGAATAACATCAAAAAGACAAGATCCTTGGCAACACTTGCCTTCCCAATCTAAGTTTCAATATTCCCTTCTGTTAAAAAAAAAAAAGAGAGAGATGTGAACCATGCTAGAAAGTCTCTAGGGATCCTTGCATTAGCTCTGTTGGCATGTGCATGTCAAATTCATTACCTCCAGTAACCTCTAAGTTCTGTGCAGATTTGAATCTTCCCAGACCTCTCTATGGCTTTTATAAAGCCCAAGGACTTTGGCTTACATGTTAGGGTACGAATTGTGCCTCTTGGTTATTGAATATGGCATAAAAGCTCTTCCTTAACTCAGGGACAGCTAGATGAAATCTCTCAGTGTCTAAAACTTAGCCCTAGAACTCATTCCAGATCCTGTTCAAGAATATCTGTTACAAGATACTGTGTAACTATTTTACATGGTGGATCTTAACAAACACAGTATAATGGGTATAGACCCAGATATTTTTGAAGAGGGATAAAAGTAAATGTGTGCTGTTGGCTCCCCTGTGTCCTTTGTTACTATTGCTCCAGGTTAGTATCTATATCCTTACCTCCCAAACCAATTCCCCAAAATTTGTCAGCCACATTATGTACAGAAACTAGGGAGATAACCAGTACCAGAACCAGTTCCACTACCCTCTTCCTTTGGGTCTCAAAAAGAATTTCTTTACATTTAGCATACATTTGTAGGTCCACCATATGTTAACAAATAACTTGGTCTCCATGATCCCGTGGCCTAAAAGAGGGGGAGGGGGCAGCGACAACTATCAGACCACAAATTCTAAACATTCTCCTAACTGAAGGATTTTTAAATCTCTGAATAGCAGTTCTGGTAAAGTCTCTACCATCTCTTTAGCCATCTGTATGACTCTGGCTTGAGCCTAGACACTCCCTAGACTGTTTATAGGTATACAGATTTTGAACTTGTCGAGGCACCCCATAAAAAGTTACCTAATGTACTGCTTTTCAAACACAAAGGTAGCTGGAAAGTTTGACATATTGCAAGATTGGTATCTAACACCAAGTCTCTACTTAGTATATCTAAGCTGGAGTTCAAAAATAAGTTTTGAGACTTTTTTCATTTATTTTTATTTTCTTTACTTTGTACTAAAGTTAAATTTTTAGCTAATATGTAAAAACACTAACATTGTACTATACTATGTGACTTTTTTTTTAATGAGTCTCATTATGTAGCCCTGGCTGACCTGGAACTGGCTATATAGATCAGGCTAGCCTTGAACTAATAGAGCTCCTCCTGCCTCTGCCTCCAGAGTGCTGGGATTAAAGGTATGGACAACCATTTCCAGCTTTTTCCATGTGATGTTTTGATATGTGCATATATGACATGTTTAAATGATGGTAAACATATCTATCTCTTAAAACATTTATAATTTATAATAAAAAGATTAAAAATAACTTCTTTTTGCTTTTCAAAATACATAGCAGCTAACTATTACATACTTACCCTACTGTGCAACAGTATACCAGAGCTCCCTGCTCTTATCTCACTAAAATAGTAGCCATCGGTCAACCTTTCCCTATCCATTCCTTTATCATTAGTGACTATCAAGTTCCTCACAGCTTCTGTGAGAACAGTCTTTATAGAAAACACATATCATATAAATATCTTACGGTACTTAGCATATTTCAATTAATACATGATTGCAAATTCTATCTATGCTGTAGATAATAGGATTTCATCCTTTTTTTTTTCACTGAATTGTATTACCAAGTTATATGTGACTTTAGATATTCATTCATCAGTTAGAATAGGCACATCCAACAGGTTCCCAGGATATACTACTGCTGCATAGCCTTTCAAAAATTTAATATGGCTCAGTTCTGGTCAACTGCAACTGGAAATTAGAATCAATGGGAGAAGACAAATGAGGATAGACCCAATGTGCATGTGACAGACTTTCTAAATCAGAAGCCCAGGCATGCAGCCTCAATATCAGTAGTTTTAATAAACTCACCATATATCAGTGCTTAGTGAAGGTTACACCATTGATCTTGTCCAGTCATCTCACTTTATAGATAATAAAAGGAACATTCAGGGGATCAAATGACACCTTGTTAAAATACTGTAACAGGGGAGGGGAAAGGCTAAGACACTAAATAATTTGGAGGTCTAAACTTTAACTTTATCACTGTATGACTTTAAATTTTTTTTATTCTCAAGAATCTCATACTGGTATATAATGAAATATGATCATATCTATCTTCCATTTCCCCCTCCATTTTCCCCCTTATCCCTAATATGTCCCTCTCCAGACTTTTTTTTCTTTCTTTCTTTTTTTTTTTTTTATAACCCACTGAGCCCATTTAGTGTTGCTTCGTGTGCATAGGTGTGGGGACAGCACTGGAGCATGGGCAAGCTCCCAGCAGCCACACCCTGACACCCTTCAGTAAAGTAACTCACTCTCACCCATGAGTTATCAATTGCCAATAGCTCTTCAGCTATGGAAGGAGCATCATGAGTCCCTGCCCCATCCATGCTGGAATTATTGACTGGCTTGATCTTGTGCATGTAACCATAGCTAAGCCCATTTAGTGTTGCTTATACAAACACAGGTGTGGGGCCATTCACTGGAGCATGGGAATCCTACGAATGGCCATGACCTCCAAAAAGAATGATTGCCACTAGCTCCTCAGTAAAAGGGGTGGGGCCTGTAGATTGCCTATCAAATTGACACCAGAGTTTTGGGTGGCTTGATCTTTGCAGCTTACTGCAGCTGCTGTGAGTTTATGGACATTCTAGTCATGTCATGTCCAGAAGACAGAATTAAACGGCATTCCTCCCCATTCTTCTGCTCTTACATTCTTTCCACCTCCTCTTCCATGATGTCTCCTCTTTCCATGCTGTTTCCTGAGTCCTGATGTGGGATAGGGTTAACACAGGTATTCCACTTAAGGCTGAACACTCTTATTCTTGGGATTTTGACGAGTTATGCAACTCTACATTGACTGTTGCCCATTGCAAAAAGAAGCTTCTCTGACCAAGACTGAAAGCCTAGGTTTATGTGCAGGAACATAAATATTTAGAAGGTAATTTGACTGCATGAACTTTTAACAAAAACAAAACAAAACAAAACAAAAAAACAATTGCAGGTTCTACTTTAGGGCCTATGACCTCCCTAACCATGGGCTTTTGACCAGGATTACAGTAACAGGCATGAAATCCCACCTGTGGAGCAGGCCTCAAATCCAATCAGATAATAGTTATCCCACAACAGTCATGCCACTATTGCATCAGTGGGCACATCTTGCCTCGCAGGTCAGTATTACAGCATGTTGTCAGTATTTCCAGTGTTAGGTAAGACCAGTAACGTCTTTTCTCCTTCAGCAACCTGCATAGCACCTTCAGGCACTACGAAAGATAATGATTGTGCTGGATCGCTTTAGTGTCAACTTGACACACCTGGGTTGAGGGAGCCTCACTTGGGGAATTTCCTCTATTGGACTGGCCTGTGGTCATGTTTGTGGGCGTCTTCTTGATTGTTGTGTGACATGGGAAGGCCCAGTCCACTGTGGGTGGTGCCACCCCTGGGCAGGTGGGCCTGTGTTGCACAAGAAAGCAGGCTGAGCAGGGGTCAGGGAGCAGGCCAGTAAGCAGCGTTCCTCCATGGCCTGTGCTCCAGCTCCTGCCTCCAGGTTCCTGCCCTGAATTCCTACCTTGGGCTCCCTGATGAACTGTGACCTGGGAGATGTAAGACAAATAAACCCTTTCCTCCCCAAGTTGGTAGTGGTCCGAGTGTTTCATCATAGCAATGGAGAGACAAACGAGGACAACCATCAAGAATAAGTTTCCCAGTAGATTTGGGATTAATTTCGTCATTTTCTGCAGTCAAAGTGTGAGGTGTCTTCAGCAACTAGGTCTTATTATGGAGCTATGGTAGGCAACCAAGGACAGTGACAACAACCTGTGTTGCTTTGGAGACTTTTGGGGCCTCTCTGACCAATAACTCATAGGAAGGTGTCCCATGCCTTGTACCGTGATTTTCATTTAATAACCCATGTCTTCTGGGAGTGGCTTGGTTTAAACTTTATTTTTAAAGTTCTGCTTTGAAATTAATTTCGTAACTAGTGGTTTTCCTAGATCCTCGGTTTTGGTTTACTCACCCACTACTCACATCGCTCCCTTATCCCCAACCCACGTCCCCACTCAATCCTTTACCCCCTCTTCTTTCATTTCACATGTATTCTACTATCTTTCCAATTGTGTTTGTTTGTTTGTTAATTTGGTTGTGAGACAGTCAGCTTCCATATGGCTTTCGATACACCTTACCCTTGAACCAGTCCCTCTCGTCTAGCTCCTGATTTCCTCCAAGCTTCTACAACTCTCCTCCAGTTCCTACAGTATCCTCCCCAGATAATAACAGAGAGAAGCTTTATCCATCTGCCCTCCCCGCTAACAAGGAGAATCCAACTGGGCCACGTGCTGCTGGAAGACTCTAGCATTCTTGAAGCTCTCTTCTGTGTAGTTTCTAAATATAACATGCAGTCAGCACTCTGAAGAAACTGTGGGCTGCTTCGGTTTCCTTATGATAAACTTTCTTTCTCCTAGATTCTCCAGTACCAGGAATAGAGCCCTAAGGGGAGAAATTCCTCTTCAAAGCCTGAAGGAGATAACACTGTGTGTGGTATTCTGGTTGTTCTCCTTTTTAAGGAGGGCGGGGGTGGGGAAGGTGGGAGGCAAATTTCTAACATCAGCCAACATAAAAAAAAATTTATACTTTGTACCCATAGTACGCACGAAGAGGCTTCTGAGCAAGGGAGAAGTGATCAGGTAAAAACAATGAACGTATCTTGGTTGGCAGTAGAAGAAATGTGGGTAACAGGTTGGGGTACTGGAGGTGGCAGGGGCAACTTGAAAACTACGTGAGTCAGCAGGTACTGGCAGCTGCCTGGCACTGGTTCCACCAGGACTCAGAGCCTATGTCTGGGTGACCTGCCCACTCCCTAGGGGGTGGGCACTGGTAGAGCTCTGACTTCATTTCTCCACCAGACAGCCAACCACTTCTGCCTTACCCTCTGGCTCTTGCATTCTTTCCAGTAGGAGGGAGATATATGTAAACAAAAATTGTCTGGAACATATGCAAACCTCAGTAATTTCTCATTCACACAGTGCAAAGCCCTTCTTCCTCATTTTACTGTAGCTCACATCGCTGTATTTTCCAACCTGAGGAATACTTGAGTATTAGAATTAGTGGGGTGTTGGGAGTCAACTCTCCCTTTGAAGAGAAAAAATATTTTAAATTCTGTCACTTATTCACCACTTACTATGCATCAAGTATATTTTATAAACCAAATCCAACTCCCATTCAGTCCCTAAAAGTAATGGGATTTGCACATCATAAAGATGGGTACACACAGAGAGACATGAAATATGTCTAAAATTTTATGGCTAAGATTACAAGAACTGGCTGTGGAGAGGGGTCAGTGGTAAGAGTGCTTGCTGTGCTAACCTAAGGACCTGAGTTCAGATTCTCAGCCCCCACACAAACATGGTTGCAAGGATCTATAACCCCAGCACTGTGTGGCAGAGACAGGCAGATCCTGGGAGCTTGCTGGCCAAGCAGCCTAGCTGACAGGCCAAGCTTCAGTCCCATGAGAAACCGTCTCTCAAGGCAGTAAGACAACAAGCAATAGACAAAGACACTCCCTCCCGTGACCTCCTTTAGCCTCCACAAGCTCATGTGCATGCACCACACACATACATACCAGCACACATACACATATACACACCAACACACATAGACAAACACATCAACACACATACACACACGCAACACACAACAACAATAATAGCAACAGCAATAACAGTAAGAATATAATGATTCATTTCTCATTTCTGGCTCCAACCAATGCCCTCCCAGGAGGACAAGGTGAGGAAACAGCAATAGTGGACCGATGTTTCCTGCTCTACCTCTATCTATGGCATTTGGATAACTGACCAGTCAACTCAGCTGACATCATTCTTCTGTGCTTTTCAAGACTTGAGCAAAAACTTGATTTAGGAATCCTAAGCATCCAAAGAGACAGCTTTCTCATCCAAGGAGAAAAACATGGCTTCCAGATTCAACTATAGGTGGGGAGACACTTAGCTGCTGTTCAAACTGGACAGGACAGGGTATGGAAGACCACAGCACTTCTCTTCCATGGGAATACCTCCACAGGGCTAAAAGTTCCGAGAAGTGTGTGGTTTGCAGAAGGTCACAGATCCTCAATGTGTCTCCCACCCCTGGAAGATGCAATGTTAATGTGCAGGCCATAAAGAAGAGCACTGCTGTGTGTTTTATCTACCTGATGTGCTTGAGTTTTCTGTTAGAGTAAGAGACTGCAACAAGAGGAAATATCCTTCAGGAAGCCCTTCTCTCACCTCCCTCTTTATTTCTGGAACAGTTTCTCACATCTCACAGTTGGAACTTTGCTGTGTTCTTTAGGACCATCCCTGGCCTCTCTATCTACTAGATGCTACTAGCATCTCCCATTCGATCATGTCTTCTGTCTTGTTTAGAAAGCCTGGGCCCATCCTTCCAGGACTGTCTCCAGGACATCTTCCCCCGTGTCTTCTGAGCCCCTGTTACTCAGCAATGTTCCTTGACCTTCACGGAGCTCCCTGTAGGCCTGTTTCTCACTAATTCTGCTGCCTTTGAGCCTCCAGACCTGCAAGAGGGTATGGCCCATAGTGCAAGTTCAATCTGTACTTCCAAATAAATACATTTTAATAAGTGTTTCCATTTAAAAATGGTCTCCCAGGGCAGCTAAGATGGTTCACTGGATAAAAGCACTTGCCACCAGACCTGGCTACCTGAGTTTGATCTCTGCGACCCACATGATAGGAGAAAAGGGAAGATGTCCTCTGACTTTCACATGTGCACCATGACATACTCCCCCCCACCCCCACCACACACACTTAAAAGGACTGTACATTATATGTCACAAATAAATTGCAAACTTTTCTAAGAAGTTTTATCAAGTTATTCCTGTATCCTTGGGACAGGGGTTCTCAAATTTGGCTGAACAACTCAAAAATTCCTGTGAAGCATCTCCCAGGCCAAATAAAGAGAACCTTTCGGGGTTAAATTCAGGGGTCCTAGTTTCCCTTGTGATTGTGATATGCTTCCAATTTAGAAAACTCATGCCCTCCAGTTCTGCAAATCAATCCCAGCATCCACTTAAAGAATCACACTGGAGTTTCAGGCTCTAGAACCCCAGATGCTCAGGCTAAGTAAAACAGTAGGGTTCAAAGTGCACGTGGCTTCAAGCATTTGTGTGACTACCCTGGCAATCACAGGCCAGGTCTGGTTGGCTTTGACTACTTAAAGGTAGAAAAGAAATGAATGACTATCTAATAAAAACCTGTTCGGGAAACAGTCTTCATAAGCATGAGTAGCAGTGACTACAATGTTTGTGTTATGTTATGTTGTGTTGTGTTTGAGACAAGATCTCACTCTAAAGCCTAGACTAGCCTGGAACTCACTATGTAGCCAGGGCTGGCCAAGAACTCCTATGATCCTCTTAAGTGTTGGAATTAGAGGCATGAGTCACCACAACTGACCTGAACACAGTACTTTAGAGCAGTCTGTTTTCTTTCAATGTGCTGAGCACAGGAAATAAGTAGCACTTGTAGAAGGACAAATTGATTTTTTTAAGAATTATTTTTTTTTAATTGTCACTGTGCTGTTTTCTAATGGAGCCTAAAATACCCCAGTTCTCATTTCTACAGCAAAAGCAATTACTTGAAAAACCGACAGTGGGCATGTGGCTATTTTTCCACACAAAACACTGTTTTTCCTTCAAGGATCACAGAACTGGTTCTGGGCGGCAGCTACCATGATTCAAAGGAGAAGGAGAAAAGTTTCAGAGTGGGTGGGGATTGGGTTTAAAGAATAGACTTGGGTGAATTACATCATCCTTGGGTTTGTCCAGTGAGTTGGATCACACAGCTTGTCACACAATGACTTCTGCCCCTCCTGGGACCAGCAAAGCAGCCCTAGACAGGCCTTATCAGGAGGAATCAGTGTGGAAAAGTACTTTCTGAAATAGAACTAACATAAACCAGGCATGTTGCAGTTGGTCTGGGTAAATTTCAGGAATGTGGGCGGAGTTAGTTTACTATGCAGCAGGGTTAGTTCAGACTGTTTGCTGAAAGCAGGCCCATCTGCTTCCTTCATTTCTGTTAGCAGATAAGAACAGGGAACAGGCAGAAATAAAACCTGCTTATTTTTTTTAGAGACAAGCAGAATAAAACAGGAACAAGGGGGCAAGAAAGTGACAGAATGCTGCTCAAAGTGAAAACGGGAATATTGACCATGTTAAAGTGGAGTGGGCGCCGCTGGGGAACAAAGTCTGGAGACTCAGCTAGAAGTGCTCCTATTTCCTAGTACACTGAAGGAAGTCAGAATGGAAGATAGCAAGTTGTATTTCCTGAAACACATCACAAGGAAACATTGTTTTGATAAATCACTCTCAAGCGGCTTTAAAGCTTAGAACCTTTCTATACATTGAGCAGGAAGGTAGCCCAGCACACGTTTCAGCCTTCATGGTCCCGAAGGGAAAAACACAGACCTGAGAAAGTTAAATGATTAATCTAAGATCTCAAAGCCGTTTTGGTAAAGCTGAGTCAAATCCCAGGATCCTTTTCTCCTCTTATCCACTGTCACTAAACAACATTTACCACTGAGTACATAGGATCCAAGGGAAATAAGGCTTTCTTAATCAGCAATTTGTTTTAAAGCGTTAAGGGAAAATAAGTTCCTTTGAATTGGGAGTATTTCTTACATTTAAGTGATCACTTTTATGACTGATAATTTTGCTAATTAAATAAGTGTTGATCACTTGCTTTTGACAGACATAAGTCTGCTTCCTGTTCATGACTGTTTATAACTGAACAATGGCATAAAAGAATTGAAATACAGCAAAGATAAGTTCTTGAAACTCCACAGAACATTTCATGTGCTAGATCAAACTCCCAGATGCTTATTCCCTCCACTCTGTGAATGTTGACCCCAGGACACCTTCTATAGGATCACCCTCAAGAGAAAACAGAGGAAAACACAGAAGTGTGTCTTGGGGGTTGGTCTTAGGGGTGCGTAGAGGTGCTGTCTTACTCACTGCAAAACCAAGGAATTCCTTTTCCAAAAACACAGTTTCTACCCTTTTCTAAAGTAATTCACTTTTCTCATGTTTTGAGAGACACTGACCCCAGTGTTTTTGCTGTGACAGTTCACTCGGGCTTCTGGTCTTGTCTGAGATTGACTTTACTAGGAAACACCTCACAGAGAAAACAACAACAACAAAAAGCAGTGCCTGTTTGTAGAGACTCAGAAAGTAGTTGAGGCTGACAGGTGCTATATAAATGAAATATCCTTCCAATTACTGCTCTTGTACTATATTGAATTAAGCTACATAACAATAACTAAGGAAACAAGTCTGCCTGCACAGCAGCACCCTTCCTTGTCCTGGTGAGATTCATGCTCGTCTCCTCATAAACACAATCATTCTTAAAGTAAGAGAGCAATCTAAATCAGTTTCCCAAGTACTACTGTCTTTGGACATGGCTATATACCATCAAGAACTAAACTGAGAAGATTTTAAGGTGTGTAAGCTGAACCCCAGGTAACAGCTCAAAATGCCCTCTCTTCTTAGTACCCAAAGAATCATTTGTCTGCCCTCCTAGTAGACAGCAAATTTGACAGAAGGATTGGAAACTAAAAACTATTGACAGCAAGGCAGGGGCGTCTCAGCATGAAACTGGATGGAGACTATCACATCTTCCCTGACAAACTCAATTGCTTAAATAAATCAAGGCAAAGTCAATACAGCCACCCCCTCCACAGGGCCCATGTTGGTTTCTTGGGAGAGGACGAACGAAGCAAGCCCTACATCTTTGGGAATTCTTAACTGATACCCAAAATGTTTTCTTTTGGCCCGACAGCAGCTATTGGCCAGCAGAGCTGATTTTGTCTCAGAAAAGAGCTTGAAGCACATTTTTTTCCTCCCACAGGAGCTACCATAGATCTTCTCCTTACCCACTTTCTTTGTTTTAGTATAGGTGTATATGTAACCAAGGTAAGTTCTTCAAGTTCCACATATGTTATATCTGCCCTTTTGCTTTGGTCAGTGACTTCTGCTTATGACTTTGTCACAATACACAGTGGTGCTATCATGAGACAGCAAGAGAAAAGATGCAATTCTATGCAAAAAGATTATGCGTGTGCATTTTTCTGTGTGCTAGAGCTAAGGGCTCAATCTAGGCTGGAAGTCCACAGTAACCCCAAAAGTCTGGCTATGTGTGTTCTTCATGTGATTCAGAAAGTATCGTCACAGGAAAAATGCAGAATGTCAAATCCAAGCTTTCAAAGACTTTGAAAAAGAGATCAACCAAAACAGCTGGAATATTGCATTTCCAAGGAATAAAGAAATGCTCTCACAGATAGGAAAGGGGGACAAACAGGAACATCACAGCCCGTCTCATCAGTCTGTCTGAAAAGTCAATCCTGGGGCCAACAGTCAGAAGTGGTGTAACAGAAGTTCTCCCCAGACAGCAATAGAAGGTCATTCATAGAAAGAAAGGCATAAGGGAAACTCTTGGGAGACTGGAAGCAAAGAAGGAAAGCCAAAAACATTGTGCTTTGCACAAATATAAGCAATACTTTGTTTTAGGGTAGAGTGTAATTAGAGGCTAGCACAATCCTTTCAGATAGGAGCAGAACACACTGACAAGATCCAAGGAGGCAAAACTGGTGTATCATTGAAGATGGAAGAGGACAGCTGGCGATGGCATGTCCTTTTATGAAATCATCCCTAGCCTTAATCTCAAATGCTACATGCTGGTGGGGATGCTGGACCCCAGTAACAAAGAGGATGAGCCAACACCAAAAGCAGCGGGAAAGGGAACAGTGATCTTACAAAGATTCATTAATAACATTTGTTCTCCTGGTGGGAAGTAAAAGTGCTGTGGGGTCACCAAAAAGTCCAAGGTTAGAAAGTCACCAGCCCTCAAAATGCTCATCACAGCTGGAGTGGCTCATGCCTACAATCTCAGAACTTGGAAAGCTAAGGGAAGAAGATTGCCAAGAATTCAAGGTTCACCTCAGCTATGCTGTAAGTTCCAGGCTGGCCTGGCCTATGCAGTAAGACCCTATCTCAAACAGGACAAAACAAAACAAAACTCTAGGCATCATGGCTTAGACCTAAAATTTTAGTATTCAGGAGGCAGAGATAGGAGGATCACTGCAAGTTCAAACCCAGTGTGATCTACATAGGGAATTTCAAACAAGTCAGGGTTACCTAGTGAGACCTTGTCTCAAAAAATCCGAACAGAGGCTCTGGAGAGATGGCTCAGTGGTTAAGAGCACTGGCTGCTCTTGCAGAAGACCTGGGTTCAGTTCCCAGTACCCACATGGCAGGTATTGACCGATTGTAACTCCAGTTCCAGGGGATCCGACGCCCTCTTCTGACCTTCAAGGGTACTGCACAACATGGGTACACTTACATACATGCAGGCAATGCACATAAATGCACATAAAATGAAAATAATTTTTAAAAATTCAAACAGATTTAACATTCATCCAGAGGAAATTTTTTAATGCTCATAAGAAAAACCAGAACAAATAAAAGGCAATTTGTTTCTCTGGAAGCAGATAAATTGTACAATTCAGAGGTGATCTGGGTACATCCGTTGCTGCCTGGTGCCCCCATAAAAACTTCCAAAAAACTGACAGATTCATAGTGGGTGAGGAAAGCAAGGAGTTCTTCTAGAACATTCTTGCAATATGACTTCTAAGGTTGATTTTAGAGGGAGTCATCATGTCCCCTGGCAACTTCGTATGTTTAATAACCCCACACATAAAACCTTTCAGCTTCTGTCAGAGAGAAAATATCTGCAGTCTGAGCAGGAATGTAACACACATGTCATTGTTTATATTGTTTCTATTCTCTTGTGAGTGTGTGTGCATGATGGTGTGTTTATACATGAAAATCCAAACATCATCAATAAAAAATATAGAAAGTGCTTCTAAAATAAGCTTCCTTTAAAAATGAGTTAAGCAAATATGGGGTGATTGATGTTGAATATACAAAGTACATAGATTATAAAGTTCTGTTATCATAAGCTGAATGGTGTAAGCCTTGGGGATTTTCTCATTTCCCTGAAGAAATGCATTCGGTTTCACATAAACTCCTCACAATCACTCTAAATTTTATCAGTCATCATCAGGAATTCCCAGGTATAAATATGAATAAATTTTGGCAGTATAATATCAAGTGGAAAGGACAATAAACTAGGAGCTGAGTGACTGAAATACAGCCCGAGTTTAGTTTCTCTTTGAGTGTGTTGATCTTGAGAGCATGAAATAAATTCTTCAAGATACGTATTTCAGTTAACAAACAAGGCCCCTACTATGCACAAAATAACTGTTCTGGAGGTTTGGTGTGCATTACAGAGGAAGAAAAACAGCACCATTGGAGTTTAAATCCAGCATGAGTTGACAATGATAATGAAACAGTCATATTCACAAATCAAATAATGGTAAATATTATGAAGGAAAAACAATGAAGCAAGATAGTCAACGACAGACATTTGGAGCTCTTAACTTAGAAAATCTGGAAGTCCCTCTCAGAAAGTAATTTGAGCCAGGCACAAATAAGATAAAGGGGTAGGTGATGTCAAGCCAGAGAATAGCACTTAGACACTGATGGTAACAGGTAAAAAGCCCCCGAGATAGCACTGAGCTAGTCTTGTGGAAAGAAGAGAATGGCAAGGATGGCCCGAGAAGTCATAAAGTCCATCCATGGTCCCTGCAGAGAACCTGGGTTTGATTCTCAGCACTTACATGGCAGCTAACAGCCATCTTTAACTCCAGTTCTAGGAGAATTTGGCATCCTCTTCTGACCTCCCTGGGCATTGTACAACATGGGTGCACTTACACACATGCAGGCAATACACTCATGCACATAAAATACAATAAAATATTTTTTAAAAGTCCATCCACTGGCCAACCTCTCTAAACACTGTAGTAGGATAAACAGAAGGAAAAATGGCTGAGGGATTAAATCCTAGAAAAAATCCGAGTACTCTACAAAGCAAAAGAAATTATCAAAGAACAAAGGGTTGAACTCAAACAAATCCATGAAGATGGTCATCTAGGAGCAGTTCATCAGTTATTGGTGGCTCCTATATTAGGCTGTCTATCAACCAAGTGTCGCAGTTTTTTCTGCAAATGACTCATTTCCCTACAACAAGTTTACAACTTGGGTAAAACAAAACAAACCATTTGCTCAGAGGTTAATGTAAAGTATCAGTAACAGCACCATGGAGATAAGAAATCAAAGCCTCAACACCCAGGCCTGACCCTAGACTCACCACTTAAAGGTTCTGTGGTCTCGGACAAATTAATTAAGCTCTCCAGACCGAATGTTCTCCCTTTAATATTAAAAGGTAATAAAAATGCTTTCTCTCCCTATACCATGTGAATGTTGAAAAGATTAAATATCATACTAAGCAGAAAAGTCTGGGGAAACTCTAAAGAGCAAGGCAAATATCATCCTTCTTGTCATTTGTAACCCAAACATTCTGCTGTATTCCTGGATTCTCATAATGTGGGCTAGACTTTAGGGGTATCTTTCTTTTTTGTAAGAAAAGAAACCACATATATGGAGTTCCATGAACACTTGACAATTTATGAACTATCTCATGAACACCATTCTCACTGAGTCCCTTTCTTTTCTCCTGATTTCCCACAGTGGGAGAAACAACTCTGCTTTACACAAGAAACATGGCTCTCTGGATAAAGGCCAGGAGAAAAATTCTGCTAAGGAAAAGCCATAACACATTCAGCAAGTCCCCAGACCTAAAGCTACCTTTGGCATTTCATTCCCAAAATTTTCAGAACACTTACTATCTGACCCTCAGAGCTGGCAAGATGTTTCATATGCATTGATGTTCTCTGGGTTTATGGAACAACTTCAGTCTGTGCTCTTGTGCTATCTTTTTAAGAACCCCAGGAAGAGTAAGGGCACAGACAAGGTAAGTAAACCGATACGGAAGAAAGCGGAGGCCTTTTGTGCTTATATGAGCAGTCAAACTGCTAAAAATCTAGGTATTCTGACCCTAAGTCCAGTGATCTTTGAAGTTTAATCAGCCCCTTCCAGGTAAGGACCTTGTGAAGATCAAACAAAGTTAGGGGCTTTAAAACTGCTAAGGATTCCCAGATGTAGGCCATGATTATCTTAAGGACAAAGCAGCCATGCAGGCTATCCCCTTTGCCTGTTCTTCTTCCTTGACCATAGACAAGTCTAGAATGTCAGGTGGTGGAAGAATGCTGGCTACCTCACCCAGAACATTTGCAAAGGCACAGTAGGCCCCTGCTAATCCTTGTTGGTTGACTGAGCTTAGCCTGAAAGGCTGTCCAGTTATTTCCCTTGGAACCATCCTGGTCTTTTAACAAAGAAAACCCTCTAGGGGTCCCATCAAGGCAGGAAACACAACCACCCAACTCTTTCCAAGAGCCATGGGACTTTTAAGCTGAGGACTCTTGACAGTGCTTTCTTTCTGCTTCTTCCTGACTTTTCTTTCCTTCCCCTCTGAGGTAAATAAATACTGTAAAAAGAAAGTCGTGAGCTCTTTTGTTCTGTCTGATCATCGCAACTAAAAGAGTGCATTTTCCTCTAAAACCAGTTATCCTGGTCAACTAACAAAAATACATATCTTTTGTTTTTTAAGTTTAGTTGGTGTGATTTAAATCACAGGAACTTCTTATCAAGATGTGAAAGCTCAATTTTTATTTTTATTTTCCTCCTATAGAGAGAAAGAAGAAAACTAACATCCCTTCACTGTGGCCATTTTCCACCAATGCCCTGCATGATGCAGCACATGCCTGTAGTAGATTCTCCTGTGCTGGCTGAGGTCCTTCTGCACGCTTAGTTCATTCGTCCTTCTCATTAATCCCTCAGACTAGAGGGAAATCATGCAACACTCCACAATAAAGTAACACTGGTTTCTTGATATCTGTCTAGTAAAGGACATTTTATGACAATGTGTGGGTTGCCAAGAATAAGGGCTTGTGTTTGATTTAAACAGTATTATGGTGTTCTAAGACAAGGAGTCATGAAAACCAAGGGCTGCATAGGGTTTCTACAGTCCAACACCTTCATCTTAAACTTGAAGAAACAGTACCAAGAAACGAAGATCCAACTATTCAGCTTCTCAGGTGCTGAAGTGGGCAAGAACCCAGGCTACTAGCTTGGGTTTCTCACACACTTTCTAGACATCCAAGGAAACCTCAAAAGAATAATTCCTTCAAGAGAGGCGTCGGATGAGGCATTACGTATTTATTCATTCATTTGGCAAATGTGAGTTGGAAAAATTTTGTGCCAGGAACTGTTAGGCAATAGTAATGAATAAATGAAAACACTACGGACCCTTCTCTCAGCGTGCATGTGTCTGGGTTTATGTGCATGCATCCATGAGTGTATGTGCACATCCATGTGTGTATGTGAAGCACTATTCAACATAGTTGTGACACAAAAAGGATTAAACATATCAAGGCAGAAACGAAGTCAGTCAGGGTATTAAGTGCCAAGTCTTCTTTGTGTCTAAAAATCTGTTAGATGAGCACACCCTACAATCTACTCTCATGACCCTAAGATCTATTTTCCCTGGGGCAGCCAGAGCGGTGGGAAAAAAGGCAAACATCCCCCTTCTCAGCTTTTTCAATGAGTGTCCTAGTTAACTTTAACAGTTAACCTACATAGTCCAGAGTCACCTGAGGGGGGGTGGGTCCTCAATTGAGTGATTACCCAGATCAGATTGGCCTGTGGTCATGTCTATGGGGGATTAAGTTGATGGTTGATGTAGGGGCCCACTCGACTGTCAGCAACAGCATTCCCTGGGTAGGTGGTCCTGGGCTGCACAGGACAGCTAGTGGAGCACAAGACACAGAGCAGGCCAAGAAGCGGCATTCCTCCATGGTTCCTGCTTCAAGCTCCTGCTGAGTTCCTGCCATGGATTCCCTCAAGGATGGACTATGAGCTGGAAGTACAAGCCAAATAAGCCCTTTCCTCCATTAAATTGCTTTTGGTCATAGTGTTTTATCACAACAAAGGAAACGCAACAAGAACAATGAGCTCCGATTGTGGATTAAAGAGCAGAGTTGCACAGATCCCTACCAAGGATCCCTTTCATACCCCTCTGACCTGCTTGACCAGCCTACCAAGCTACACTTGCCCCTTGCTTATTTCTGGCAATCATCATTCTCCAAAGCACTGGATTTCTTCTTGTGTTAGGAAGAAGCCGCTCCCTTTCTCTGCAACTTTTTCTTCACAGAGCCAGAGTCCTACCATCCTTCTCAAACACTTGTTCACCTGGCTCACTCTTCCTTCTTCAGCTCTCAGCATGGAAACACATGTTTAAGAAGACCTTGATTCTGGGGAGATGCCTTTCCACATAGCACCCCTCTTTCTCTGCTTTTCAATCAACAGCACATGCAAACCCTTATTAAGGCTTCTGTTTCTTCTGTAGACCCGAATCCAGTGAGGGTAGACTGTGCTTGCCTTGTTTAATATAAAGTTGGGTGGGTTCAGATCCCAGCACCCACAAGGGGTATTCAACGGCCTCTTCTGACCTCCACAAACATTACATGACACAGGTGCACTTGTATACATGCAGGCAATACACTCATACACATGAAATAAAAATAATAAATAAAACATTTAAAGCTGGGGTCTAGTGCAGTGCTTGAGAGAGTCAATCACTGGCGGACTGGGTAAACAAATGGATACACATGAGAATATAGACAGTTCACATCAGGAATGACTCAAGCCACAAATGGGATGAAAAAGTTCCAGTGTAGACTTGATCTATCACTTCTGAAACCCAAGAACAAAGTCAACCTTTGGTTTAAAAAATACAATTAAATTAAGATTCATTTTCTCAACAAAGTGATGTAGGTCAATTAAAACCATAGGTTCTCATGGGATGAAAAGAACGCAGAGAGAGGTGACAGTTAAAACTCATCCTGGAGGAGAGGCAGGGAATGGATGCTGATCTCTGGTCCTCTGATAATACTGCAGCAGAGTCATCTCCTACAAGTGAGGCCCTGAGAAAACCGGAAGAACAGGCAGAATCTGGGCCTTTCTTATTTCTGAATAATGAGATGGCTGCAGAGTTGAGCACAGGTTGTGAAGGAGCAGACGGGCTTTGAATTCCCCTTTTCCTGAGCAAGGAGGGAACTCACTCTTGTGGTTCCAAAGAGTAGTTCCAGAAAAGCAAAGGTGGAGGGAGGAGGCTGTAATAGAAATCATATTCTATTACACTATTTAAGATAAGGTGAAAGAAGAGAACATAACCACAGGCAAAGATAGAAAGCAGCAAGCAGGAGGATGATGTGACTTGCTGGATTGATGTGAAAGAACAAAGAGACGGAAGAAATACCTAAGGGGAAGCAATTAAGGTGGCCATCCTTACAGCCTGTCAAGTAAGTTCACACAGACTCAAGTATGTTTTAGACTTTTCCTCAAAGCTTCCCTCCTCACAATCCTCCTACAGCCAGTAGTGGGAAGCTTGGATCAGTTCCTCTCTCTCCAATCTCTCTCTCTCTCTCTCTCTCTCTCTCTCTCCCTCTCTCTCTCTCCCTTTCTCTCTCTCTCGCTCCTTTTCTCCCTCCCTCCCTCTCATTCTCTGATCTACATCCTCTTCTGCCAACTGCTTGTCCCCAAAGTAACCTTTGACAGGCCACTGCTGTAAAAGAAAAAGAAACTTTAAGACTCACTGCAGCCAGTACATGCCGAGGCAGTTGGTCTATATATATTTTAATATCTGTAGTACATGAGGTGTGTTTTTTTGGATCTTCTGGGATCTCTACTCTTAGTTTGGAGAGGAATGAAGCACCACAAAAAAGGTGAATATTCTTCACTAAGCACTGGGGCTGTGTGGGGGGTGGGGGGGGGTACGCTTCACTACCACAGTCTTTGGCTATTCTCCCCTAACTACAAGGCTCTAATAATGATAATAAAGTGGACAGCACAAGGAAAGAGCAGCATCAGACATCCTTGCCTCCCTGACAGGGCTGTGATCTTTCTCTGGGTAGAAATGTGGAACACTATCCTCCTCTAACCTGTCCAGTGACTCTCTAAAGTCACAAAAGCAACACTGTCCACCCCAGTCTTAAGAAAGATTAAACTGAATTTAACAGCTCAGGCAAGGTAATGATCTCACCACAAAATCAACATATGGTGGTGGGGGAGAGGCTGTACCAGCCATTGCTCAGTGGGCCCCCAACACCTCAGGCCCTCAACCAGCCATTCATCCTTCTCCTTTCACTCAGCTGCTCAGCAGAAAGGCATTGACCCAGTGACATCACCCTACACTGAACAGGATCAAATGCTCTGGGGCTAAGTAAATACATCTCAACAGGAAGTTCCACCTGGGGGCTATGGTGGAGCAATTCCAAGTCTGCTTCAGACCTTAGGCTGGAATTAAAGTTCCCCAATCTCACCCATTATGGAGCCCTCCCCAGATTCCCATGCCTCCTCCTAGCCTCACAGGAGCAGAACCAAAGAAAAAGGAAGGATTAAAAACTGAAGAAAGAACTTCAGCATCCAAGAAACTGAGTCATTTAGTGGAAAAGTATACTATCTACCACTGGATTGGCCAACTTAAGAAAAGTATGTTCTGATCCCAGAAAAAAAAAAAAAAAACGGGCTTTCTGTTTGCTTGTTTATATTCTTAGTGAAAATGAGAAAGAGATTATGAAAATCAAATGATAAAAATAAAGACTACTTAGGATTCAGTGCTTGAGATTTCCTTTATGAATATGCCACATAAGTGCAGTGCCACAAATTTACATAGTTGAGCTCTGATAATGTTCTCAGTATGAAGCCCAATTTCATGCAGAACCAAACTCAGGAAAATAATGAATGATCAGGTGCCCCCCACCCAGCTCCAAGAACATGCAGAGCAGCAGTCTAAGGCATCAGCTCCCTCCAGGCTGAGAATGTGAGAGGGACTGAGGGGCTTGCTCTGTGTTCTCCAGAATGTACTCTATTTAGAAGGTCCACACAGGGAACCTTCAAGTGGGGTCAGACAAGACAGGCTAAGAATCAATTCCTCCAAACTGGAGCCAAACTAAACAACCCAAGTCTTGGCGCTGTCTCTTCCAGGGAGAAACAAAGAAGGGGCCCTGGCAGAGAAAGGCACTTTAGAAAACATGTCAGCCATTCCCTCAGCCTATCCATACACACAGGGAACTTGATTTCCATACTCCAGGGAATTTGTCAGTGAAATTCCAGAAATTTGCTTAGAGTTTGCAAATCTAACAGTCAAGTTCAGAAATCAAACAGGAAGATGGAACTCCAGTCCCTGCTTTTTTCACAGAAATTATAACCAGCGCCATTCTGACTAGGCAGACAGTGTTGGAGATAATTGATTTTCATCACTGGCCCAACATGAGCTGATTTCAACTTCTTGTAAGTTGTGTGAAGTCTGGTTTGGATTTCTTCTTTAGTCTGTTATTTTTTTTTTCAGAATACTAAGGCATGTGCAATATATAGTGAAGTCTAACATGCACCTTACTTTTATTTTGACTAGTGACCAGGAGCTCCCCATGTCCTGGGTTTGCCTGCACAGAGTTGGGTTGAGGGGTGAGGGTGCCTGCTTTGCAGGAGAGAACAGATTAGCAGTGCTGGAGCATGCAGATGCAGCGACCTCTACCAGAGATGCACCCACAGGACCCTAGATGGTGCAGGGCCAAGGAGCAACAACAGGGCTTACAAGAAGGCACAGCACACACGGGTGAGGACCACAGTCATAGCCATAACACCAGAGTGAGTGGTGATGTAACGGCCAACGTGTGCCAGGCACTGACTTTGAGTTTCCAAGGAAGACTGAACTGTGGTTTTAACATCGTCCTGCCACTTCTATGTGCCAGAACGTTTGATAGTCTCAGAATACTAAGGCATGTGCAATATATAGTGAAGTCTAACATGCACCTTACTTTTATTTTGACTAGTGACCAGGAGCTCCCCATGTCCTGGGTTTGCCTGCACAGAGTTGGGTTGAGGGGTGAGGGTGCCTGCTTTGCAGGAGAGAACAGATTAGCAGTGCTGGAGCATGCAGATGCAGCGACCTCTACCAGAGATGCACCCACAGGACCCTAGATGGTGCAGGGCCAAGGAGCAACAACAGGGCTTACAAGAAGGCACAGCACACACGGGTGAGGACCACAGTCATAGCCATAACACCAGAGTGAGTGGTGATGTAACGGCCAACGTGTGCCAGGCACTGACTTTGAGTTTCCAAGGAAGACTGAACTGTGGTTTTAACATCGTCCTGCCACTTCTATGTGCCAGAACGTTTGATAGTCTTTGACATTTTGACTCTTGATTTCTCTTCCCATGTTCGGAAAGGCAGAGGGAGGTCGGCAGGGCTTTTTGTTGAAAGAGTGAAAAATTCCGGGGCTGGAGAGATGGCTTAGCAGTTAAGAACATTGGTTGTTCTTGCAGAAGACCGGGTTTGAATCCCAGCACCCACATGGCAGCTAACAACTGTCTGTAACTCCAGTCCCAGGGGATCCGACAGTCTCTTCTGTCCTCCGCGAGCACTGCATGACACGGGTGCACTTACCTACATGCAGGCAATACATGCATACACATAAAATAAAAATAAATAAATAAAATTTAAAAAAAAAAAGAGTGAATCCCACACTTGGACCCTGTGGATACTGACAAGATGCAATTCACGTTTTCACCTCCAAAGCACTCCTACTTTCTTCCTCATGGCATCATTTTGGTTTCCTGGGAAGTAACCTAATGAAAAAAAGGTTTTCTCTAATGCAGAAACTAAGGCACAAACAGACAAAGTATAAACAGAGTGCCAGGGGACTGGATACCAGTGCTTCTGCCCTTACACCGAATAGTCCCTTCTGTTAAACAGGCCAGCATGACATACAGGAAGCTGTGGCAGATGCTTCCCAGGTGGGAACACTGGGGCCCTCAGACTCTCAGTCAATTACCTCCCTATGGCATTACTTACAGTGCTGGATATTGCTTTTACTTTTTCCTTTCCTGGATAAAAGATTAAAAGAGAAGGATTCCTTAGGCATAAAGGATAAACCCAACTGGCTTAGCTTAAGTGATGAACACAGGGAATTAGAGGAAAGAGGAAAGCTTCTTAATGCAATTTCCAACTGCCTTAGAGCCCAGGGCCTGAAATATTTGCCATATTTCCTGGCCCTTTGGCTTTGCAGAGTTTCTAACTTGCTAGATAGTGTTTATCCTGACAGTTCCACCTCACAGTATCACTAAATGAACTGACAGTAGATTCTGTCTGGTTTTTAAATCATATTCTTTGGCCTTTTAGGAAAAATCAATCTGGGCTGGGCTTGAATGGTCATCCACATGGAAAACCGGCTGTGCTGCCTAGGGAGGCAGCATGGTCCTGATGTCAATCAGCTGCAGTTCAATACAAGCCCTGGAGGTGGAGAGCTCAATGAAGCCCCAAAGGAGACAGAGAGAAGAAAATATCAGCAGTGAAAAGTACTCCAAAACGCTTCCTGCTTAACTGTGTACACCTTCAGAACAGTAACTGTTCATAACACCCTCCCCTTTACCTGACATGGCAGCTACACATGGATGGTTATACCTTCTGACTTCACTGGGGATAACAAGATAAGAGATCCAAGTCAGTAGCAATTAAGGGAACATGGCTAGGTTCGTTGGACGTTGGAGGGCAATTCAGGGATAGCAGCAAGATAGGATCATTCAGGAGAAAAAAAGGTGATCACAATTCGAACAGTGTAGATGACTTTTCTAAGTGCAAAGAAAGGCCTGTGTAGGAAGCTGCCGAAACCCAAGAGAGTGGGTGACTAAGACAGGACACAGTCTTCTCTGGGCACAGATTCATCAGGGGCAGGTGGCCCCAGGCAGTGGGTAAGTGGGCCTAGAATAGCCCTTCCTACTTCTGGAGGCTTTGATCTAATCAATCTAAATAGAATCCCTATGACTCACTGCTTTTCAGATTAAGACAAGGAAACAAATGATCAAAAGTGGGGCTTTTAAAGCTTGGTAGTCCCTAAACCGATTTAAATTTGAAAATTAATCACTTGAATTGGGTTAAAGAACTAGGAGGTAAAACAGAAATGTTCCAGAAAAAGAAGCCTAGAAAAAAAGATGGACAAAAATCATTGTATTCATCTGTGACAAATAAGGCTGTGGAGGAAGAGACAGAAGGAAAACACGCAACTGAAACCCAAGTGCTCAGTTCTTGCAGATATGCAGGCAACACAGGGTGGGGCTTGTTCTAGATGCCATAATCTAACCTTAACCTTAATCTAATCTTAACCTTCGGGGCTTCCAGGCCATAGCACCTGATTTACCGTACCATCTGTCCCACTGAAATGGCTATGCCACTTCGGGCTACTTTTCTCCTCCAGAAGATTACGAGCATTTGAAGGCTAAAGAGCATTTTATTCAATGGTAGGTATAGGAGCCTTGTATGAATTAACTGGTCAAAAATATTTGGAATCAATATGCACTGAAATTACTTCTCAAACGGAAATTTAAAGAAAAAAAAATCCAAGCCACAAGTAAAGATTTTCATTTCTGGTTAGCTCTTAAGTAGTAAATAAGGTAAGGCAAACTAATTTGAAAATATCAGAGTTTAAGACTGCCAAAGGTTTCATTGGCATTGTCCGGGGATGTTGGAAAAAAAGCCACTAAATTTATTTCTAGGGATCCTCTTGCCTTATGGTCTCCATAAAGCATTATCCAAACTTTAAAATGATTGACTTAGAATGAAACTCAAGTAAAAATGCAGAATACTATAAATACTTCTTAACTACCTATAAACATACAAGTCACTCAACTGAGAGATTACATGATTTATCTGGATGTCAGGGCGTCAAGAGTGTGACAGCTCTAGGATCAGATGATCCAGATTCAAATCTCAGCTTGTCAGTCTTTTCTACATGCCCTCATTGATGGCCACCACTTATACTTGTAGGTCTCTGGTGCTCTAGTCAAAATTGGTCATCAGGGATGGGACGCCAAATTTTCTTTACAGATCTTTGGCAAAATGCATACCCCCCCCCCACGATACAGAGAGAGAAGAGAAGAGAGAGAGAGAGAGAGACTGACTTCCTGTTCTGCAGACTTCCATTGACAGAGGTCAGAAACATATGTTTCACTAAAGTTCTCCAGACAGAACAATTTTTCCATGGCCTTGTGCCTCAATTTTGGAATGCCCATGACTATGCTGAAATTCATGCCTGGATCTAAACAGGTAGTAAAGATGGACCATCACATCAGGAATCATATCTCCAAAATCGTAGCCACAGCCTAAAGTAAACCAAGTACATTTTTAGCAGGAGCCAGTACATAAATTCTGAGCCTCCCTTCCTCCTTCTCATATCATATTACCCTTCAATGTCTGTGCTCTACTACAGCCTCAAACTTTTGTTTTCAATCAGACTCAAAGGCCATATTATCCCCAGGCACCTCTAAGTAGCTGTAACTGGAGAACAGATGTATGCTCACAGAGGAACTACATTAGAATCTCACCTAGGAGGCGTGCTTTTCGCTTAACCAAACCATGTCCAAAAATAAATACCCAGAGAGAAGAGATGGGGGGGAGAGAGACACAGAGAGAGAGAGAGAGAGAGAGAGAGACAGACAGAGAGAGAGAAAGTCTGAACCCTGCTGTCACCCTGATACTGCGTAGTGGCTTTTTACTCTTAGTCTTCCAGAGGTTCTAAGTAGGTAAAGACTTGCTGATATGTCCTCCTGTTCTTTCTTATGTTTGTGAGGCCAAAAGGCCCAGTGCATGATAGATGGGCAGCTTAGGCTCCAGGTGGGGGCTGACTCTGACCCACAGCTGAGCTCAGCCTGTCCTATACAGAAGGCTCTGAAGGAGGTTAATCCCACTTGGAGTCTCAGTGTCTCCATCTGTGAAAAGGGCATGATCCTCCATGTTCTCACAGGCTAGGATATGACCCGGACAACCTGAGCCAGGTGAACAGCTTCCAAGCACATGAGAGAGGGGGGAGAGAGACACAGAGAGAGAGAGAGAGAGAGAGAGAGACAGAGAGAGACAGAGACAGAGAGACAGAGAGAGACAAAGAGAGAGAGAGCCAAGAGAAATGTTAATACTTAATTGGAATCTGAAGTATGAACCAAGTTTAAAATCACATTCCCTGCACCTACACTGATAATCTACAAGGCCCAAGGAGTTGGATTGAGTTTTTCTTGATTTGTTGGTTTATTTGGGTTTGGGCTTTCATGAACTGGAAACAAATATTTAAATGGCAAGACTAGAAATATCTCGATTCCTGCTTCTCTACACTTTGGAGCAGGAAGAAAACTCCTCTCTGCTGATGTTGTAAAAACATGTTAAATAAAACCTCCTTGTGCTGTCTGCTGTCATGGAGGGGTCAGCGCTCAGCAGACTCCCTAGTGATCCAGACCAGCATAGAAAAGTCTGCTGGAGTGTCCTTTTACTCTGTTCTTTATTCCTGGCTATGAGCCAGTCTTGCCCTGAAGCCTATGGGGCATCTGTCCATTTGAGCCCTGCTGGTTGGGATCAGGACCACAGAGGACCCCTTCTATAAATGACCAACCAAAAGAAGACTGCTCACAGCATAGGCAATAATAAAATACTGACCAAAAAGAAGTGCACAAAGAATGCCCCTTTTAAACTAGTGGATATACTTTTTAATCGCTGTAGGTCCTAGATGGATCCATGTTCAAGAGGGTTCATTAGGAATAGATACAGGAGGAATATGAATGAGAAAAACAGTCCATCCTATGGATGGGTATGAACAAAGTGTCTCTGGTCTTCAAGAGATATCAAGAAAGTTAAAAGATCAAAGAACAAATGAACCACTCCTAGATACTCTTACACAAAAGGGCACAGCTTATACCTTCAAAAATCTAACAGGAGGCTGGAGAGATGACTTAGCAGTTAAGAGCACTGGCTGCTCTTGCAGAGGACCCAGGTCAGTTCCCAGCACCCACATGGTGGCTAACAACCATCCATAACTCCAGTTGTAGGGGGATCCGATGCCCTCTACTGACTTCCATTGGCACTGCACAACATGGGTGCACTTACATACATGCAGGCAATATACTCATACACATAAAATAAAAATAATAAATAAAATGTTTGAAAAGCCCAACAGATTTGTAAAAATACTAATACATTGCAAGATTCTTTCAGGAAAGAACTATTTAAAGAGCAATTATCGTTTGAGGTCTAGCATGTCTTAGGGGTCTCTGTGCCAGGTATGAATCCAGGCATTTCTGTGCTCAGCACATTTAATTATCAAAATACTAACATGAATCCCACTAAAGAGATGAGAAATCTGAGGCAAAGAAAACATCAAGCAACCTGTCCAAGGTCGTGCTACAATATTTAATGGAACTGCATTCAAACAAAGGCCATCGCTCAAACAGAGCACATCCCATCTTGGGAGGATGACCCAGAACAGAAATATCGTACTGCCAAAGAATGGAATTTTCCTTTAGCCCCAGGGTTAAACTCTTGTGAAAACAACCCCAGGACCCAAAAGCACTCAGAGCCAAGAATGTCCCTGTCCCTAACAAGCACCAGCATTCCCAGGGATGCAGTTCCCAGTTCCTGCTGGGCTGGGGCAGGGCTCCAAAGGAGAAGACTTGTTTCCCCCTAGTGCGGGGGCCCTGCCCTGTACTACCAGGCAGATGTGGGTCCTCAAGCTGTTTTCTTTTCCTTTTCTTATTTAAAGAAAAAACAAAACTCTCCACACTCCCCTCATGTGAAATGCCACTTGGTCTACCACCAGATAATAATTTTACAGTCACACAATGACCCTTGTGCACAGAAAAGTGGAAAAGCTGGCACTCCACCCAATCCCAACCCAGAGTCAACCTTGGGAAAAGCCCAGGTCATGTAAGATCAAACTCACAGGCTGAGGAACAACAGGAGGAGGGGAGGCCGGGGCGGGGGAGTGGACAAGGAAGGAGGAAGCATGAAGCTTAAACAAAAGAAATGTCAACCTAACACCAGTACTGTATGAACAGCACCCAGCTTCACTGCTAGACAAATAAATGTTGCCAGGAGGCAAGGTATCAAGAAGTTTTATTAACTTTCTTCCTGGAATCTGTCCAAGGCCAGTCTCTTTTCTTGTTCCCCCTCTGGAGTCTATCATCAGGAAATATCCAGGCAGATTTTTATAAGACTAGAAAGAGCCACATGAGGACATAAGGCATAACCAGGCCTCCACCTTCAAATAGCTTCTTGCCAGGCATGACATGGTACCATTAAGCTTAAGAGAAATCAGAGATAAATGTAATCCCTACGTACTCCTCAGTGTAAGAGTCTTTCTGTCTGTGTGCCCATAACTCTGAGGATCCTATTTCTGTTTGGGGCCCAGGGCAGTAAAGAAAGTCCAATAGGTGGTTAGTCTGGGTTGGCCAACATGCAGGGTCATATCGATAAACCTTTCTGTTCTTATTATCTTCCAGATACTGGCCGCTATGGTATGCATATGATGGGAGTATGTCCCCTAAAACTTCATGTGCTGGGAGTTGAGTGCCCAGTATGGGTCTAGTGGGACGCAGTTAGGTCTCTGAGGGCACCACTCATGAAGGGACTGATATTTTTACAGGACTTATTCCAGGATTATGAAGAGCAAGCCTGGCTCCTGGGTCTCTGGCACGCATGCCCAACATTGTACTGTCATCCACCACCAAGACCTCCCCAGAAAGTGAACAGAGAAGACTGCCTGGTCTTGAACTTTCAGCCTCCAAAATCATGACATAAAGAGCCTCTTTCTTAGCCTTGTATGGAGATTCACACCTATAATTCTAGTAGTGAAGAAACAGAAACAGGAGGATCACAAGTTCAAGGTCATTCTAGTCCACATATCAAGTTCCAGGACAGCCAGGGCTATATAATGAGACACTATCATAGAAAATAAAAAGATGCCAAGACAAGCAAACAAAAGCAACAGTTCTTCTATATAAACCATCCAGACAAAAGCATTTTGTTATAGGAATAAAACACAGTCTGGGTCACCTGAGAAACGTGTGTGTGTGTGTGTGTCTGTGTGTCTGTGTGTAGTGTGTATAGTGTATGTATGTGTATGTAGTGTGTGTACATGTGTATATATGTGTGTGCATGTGTACGTATACTATGTGTGTGTACATGTTCCACATTCTCATTTCTGATTCATCTGTTTTGCAATAGATCTAAATATGTATTTTCCAACAATTCCATGGCAATTCTGATGTAGTCAATAAAAGCAACAGTCTGCAAATGAGTCTCATAAGGAATGGCAATCAACATTACTAAAACCACTGGACAGGATACATAATCCAGTATGTTACAGGTCACTGCAATAGTCACCATGAGCCACAAAGGACTCAGTACCCTCACAGCAAATGCCACACAAATGTTTGAGTGACAGTCCTGGGTGTACAGCATACCTCCATTCTCAGACCTTTCCTGATCGCCGCAACGCCTTCTTCATCTCCTACCATATGAAACATGATTACTTCCTTTCAGATGCAAAGTGTACCTATCCCTCTACTTTCTGACAGGACTTGGCTCACTAACTCCCTGACAACTGTGTAGTCATTATCTGCAAAGGACCATTGTTCTAGTTTCCTTTCTGTTGCTATGATAAGGCATTCTGACCAAAAGCAACTCCAGGAAGGCAAGGATCTATTTGACTTACACTTCCAGGTTACAGTCCATCATTGAGGGGATCCAGGGCAGGAACTTAAGTAGAAACCGTGGAAGAATGCTGCTTGCTCCCTTGCTTGCTCCCTTGCTTGCAGGCTCAAGTATGGCTAGCTTTCTTATACAGCCCAGGACCACCTGCCTTGGGATAGTGCTGCACAGAGAGGGCTGCACCCTCCTCTAGCAATGAATAATCAAGACAATCTTCCACAAACATGTCCACAGGCCAATTAGATACAAGCAATTACTCAGTGGAGGCTTTCCTCTCAGGTGACTCTAGGCTGTGTCATTAACAATTAAAGCTAACTAAAACAAGAATTTTTGAAGGAGTGGCTAAAAATCTCTTGTGAACTATTTCTGAATAATCAAGGATAGGAAAGATATTGCTCTGGCAAGTGCTAAAACTAAAAGCAAAAGTGAGATACAGTGAGATATTCCTCATGTTAACATCCAAGTGCAAAAGATGAGAAGAAAAAAAAAAAGAATCCACTGGAAACAGTAGTATACTGTAAAAATTCTAAAATTGTTGATAACTCAAAAGCAAGAAAAGGATGGCAAAGGGTAAACAAAAGCAAGAAAACAGAACAAAGCAAGTAACTTCAGAGCACACTGATGTCTAACAGATCCTGAGCCAAGGGAAGGTGACATATGCACTCACCACCTCCCTGGCTTAAGCCTTAGGGCAACTACGCAATGCTAGAGTCAGTTCCCAGCCAAGCTTCGGCCTCTTTTCCTGTGGACTGTGCAATCTCTTTCACCTGACCATGCTAGCCACAAATTGTTCATTCCCTTTCTCCTCACTAACGTTTCAATTACTGATACTTCTGTCTGAATACAAGTCAGTACTATTTCTCCCACAGAACTGTGGGCCATGCTTTATTTGTGAACCGATCTGGTAAAAAGGGAAGGAAGACGAAAGGAAAAACATTTTCTGCCTCTTTGTGGAAAGAATTTCAGGATTCAGTAAGGCTTAGAAGTAATCCAAGGCTATCTTTGGATTTGCAAGTGTGGAGGGAGGATGTTAAGTTTTGCATAATTAAATGTCTTTGTGACACACAAGTGACTTGAGATCTTCATGCAGATGGAGAACCCTAAAAATGGTTTTATAACACACACACACACACACACACACACACACACACACACACGCGCGTACATGTGTGTGTGTGTGTGTGTGTGAATGTCCTTTATATCTAGTGACAACAGGAACCTGAAACTTTGCAAACATCTATGCAACACAATGATGAAAAGGGTATTGAGTTTTGTATGTGTTTTCTTCTTTATTGTTGCTTATTTTTACCAAGATTCCTACTTAGAGTAGTCAAGAGACAGAATGAAACTTAATTTTCTTCTCCCTACTATTATCAGGTTGCTATCCCTTCAATGTCTACTTCCAGATACTGAATTACAAATAAAGTGGAAAAGAAGGGAATAAATCCAGCATACCAAAATCTCTAGGAAAACTTGGCTTCAACCAAAAACATCTCAAAGTCTCTGGAAAGGGATAGACGCTATTAAATTATCACCCAACAATGGCAGAGAAAAAGAACAAGCACACTTGAAAAGACATGCTTAGAGGATGAAATCAAGACTTCATTTCGTGCTTCCAAGGCACTTGCAATCTTTTGAACCATAGTAAAGAATATTAAAGGCTAAATCCAAATTTTCTAGAAGCAGAACTACCAAGAAAAGAAGATACAAAATCACAGAGACAAAAAGTGAAGAGATGTGTGAAGTAGAAGTGGTCTTCCAGGATTCCCGTGGCATGTGTCCAATGCCGAGCCCCTCAAACCCCTCATGAGAGTTCCTTTCCTGGGCGAGCTACTTCACCAAATCCTAACCCCAAGATTCCTCCTGGTTCCCTGGATCATCCTTGAACATTGTTGAGCATTCAGCTGACCCCTGAGACTGTTTCTTCCTGCTCCTTCCCTCCCAGCGTTCCTCCTTCCTTTGACATCAGCAGGCGTGTTGAACCAACCAGCTCCACGTCTTCATCAGGCTGTTGAAAAATGATAACCCTGGCATCACCATGCTGTGGGTGTGGACAATGACTGCAGAACAAGAAGTCTTTGTCTCATTGCTGAAGGTTTCTATTGGGTTTTCTCCAGCAACCAAGGGAAACTGAATTTAAAAAGTGTTTGGTGAACTACAACTCTCCATGTAGAAATGTAAGTTTCTTAAGCAAGTCATTGTAGGATCCAGTTAAGCAATGATCCCTAAAATCCACTAATGGGATGCTCAAATCTCCTTAGAAAGAAACAAAAAAAAAAACACCTAGTAATCACCAAACCTTGAGAAATAGTAACAAAAATCCTTAGCCAGTCTTGACAGATCCCTAATGAAACAACTTTTGTATTGTAAGCAATTCAGTTCCTTCAAATAAAGAGAACATTTTAATGGAAAGTTAAACTGAATAAAGAAACCTGAAAGCATTATATCTTTATTCAAACTCTGCAACACACACACACACACACACACACACACACACACACACACATTATGAAGGTATTTCCAAACATTTTAGGTATTTCTGGGTGTGTATCTTTGAAAATATTTTTAGAGAAAACCTTGAGATACCAGAATGTAAAACACATAAAAATCAAAACTCCTATAGGTCAGAGTCAGATCCGAAGAACAGAGCCCTAACATCTCTGCAGACTCTTAGAAAACAGCACTGATTCTGAGGGATCAAGGGTTTCCTGAGGACCACTAGTCCCAACTCTACAGGATATAACACCGCTGGTAACAGGTCCTCTCCTTATTTGGTCTGATCTACACTCCATCACCATCTGTTCTAGGTTTCACTTACTGAATACTTATCATACCTGGATATTGAAAGGTGAAGGAAATAAGCCTCCTGATCTCAAGAAGCTTGCCGTCTACTATGGGGTAGACAAGTCATGAAAACATTTCAGCATTAGGGTAAGTAAAGGATGAAGGAGGAAGCTCTAGGGTCCCAACTTCCATTTCATCAAAAAGATACTGAGACTCTTTCAGAGAAAACTGACTATCCTATACTTTATGACCTTGATAACTCTGAGGCAGAAGACGGGCTAAATGAAGAAACTATTGCACTAAAGGCTTGTTTGAGACAGACTCTGTAAATCTGTGTTCATTTTACTCCACATAATATTCACCTTGTAAGTAAGTGATGACGTTAAGTTTTGAAAGACCCAAAACAATATAATTTTCACACTGTATCAAATCATATATATTATGATGCAGGGACAGCAGAGTGGCCTGTGTTGACTCTAAGTACAGAGGGTAAGGACATAAGTAAGCAGATAAAATTCTAATGTAGTTAGTAATTCATGAACTCTCTTCTACAAATAATCATATGATCATTTTTAAGGGAGTAAAGAATTCTTAAGCTGAATGCCAATTTGAAGAGTTGGGTGTACTGGTTTCCTATTGTTCCCTGAATGAACTAGGAACCCATTATGCTCTAAGTCACAACTGGTTACTCCTTTGAAACACAATAGCTCCCTCCTAACAGTAGGTTTGATTTAGTGGCCTATACAGTCCTTAGTAACTCTAGAGTTGCTGGTTTGTTTAGATTTGTTTTTTTTTTTTTCTTTTTGGTAACAGATGCTGTTTTGAAAAAATGAAAACATGCATGCCAGTGAAAAGGGAAAGAACAGAAGAGTACAAATCCTTAGAAAAGGTATTGAGTTAGAGCTACCCAGCAGCCTTCCTGTCATCCTCATGGATAGCCCAGGCGAGGGGACTTCTTGGGGAAGTCCATTTCTTTTGGTCAGCCTTTGTTATTTTCTCCATTTATAAAGTGTTCGTAAGTTGAATCAAAGTTCTACCTATTGTTTGGTTCTAATTCTGCTCTCTGAAACCACATATAGCAGAAATTCTCCTACTTGCAAAGAATAGTCTGTGATCTCACAGACTGGTTCCAGTGTTCCTGTTACTTGTATGTATCTCCCACCACACCAAGGGACTACGACAGATGAAAATTCAAAGAGACTAGAGATGATTAGATAAAATACGTATAACATAAAAGTAGACGTCTTAACCATTTTAAATGTACAGTCCAATACCATTAAGTACATTCACATTGCTATGAAAATAATAGCACCGTTCACCCATAGAACCCATTTCCTCTTGGAAAATTAGACTCTGAATCCACAACAGCTCATTTCCGCCTTTCTCCAGCCCCTGGCCACCACCCTTCCCCTTTCTGTCTCTTAAGTGCTCTTGATCCTTCATATCAGGATCATCAGGTAGTACCTGTGTTTATATGCCTGCCTCAGTTCACTTAGCATAAATTCCTCAACACTGATCCACAGTGCAGTCTGTGTCAGAATTTCCTTTCTAATGCCAAATAATATTTCATATTACCATTCCATTTTAAAGATGTGAAAAATCAAGGTTCTAGAAATGTAAGAGCTTCCCTAAGCCCACAACATCAGAAATGAAGCCAGGCCTGGGGCTCCCTGCCCACCAAATGTCTGTCTCACTTGCCCCTATTTTCCAAATGCCTATATTTCCTACTGGACTAGAGGTTCTCTTATGAATTACACCCAGGCAAAGAGTTTATCTTATTCTTAGAAAATATTCTCCACATGGCCCAGCATGGGAAGTATCTTTCAGACAGAAAGGAATCTAGAGATCTCAAGATGCTAGTCTGGTAGGTTTGGGCCCTGGCAGAGGGGCCAAAATGGAAAGACTGTGGATTCAACTCCATGCTCCGGCTAGTAAACACTTCTAGTCAGTCCATTACTCCAATTACTATCATCAATATTTATTTTGTTCATTTGAGGGGGCAATGTGATGTCTTTTTCCTGTCCCCTCCTCTGGCCTCCCTTCTGCCCTCCCCTCCCCATGCCGTTTTTCCCCTCTTCCTTTCTTCTCCTCTAATGCTACAACTTGAGTCCTTGTGGTTTACAGTAGTAATGAGAGAAGGGAGATGCCTCCCGGGTATTTGTTTGTTTTGTGCCTTTTAAAAATCTGGCTAGATGCCACTACCTATCCTGCTGAGAACTGGGAAAGCTACAGAACTGAGCCGCCAAAGTGGGGCTCAAGCATTCCACACAGCTATTACTCCTTAATAAAGAGCAGCACTTCTGCAAGGGATGAGGTTACTGTCAGAGCAGGCATGATGAATAGTGATTAATGTGATCTGCGCCAACATAAACTGGATCCGCCATTCACTAAATAATTATCCTGTAGCCTGGATACCATTTCCACAGGGCTCAGAGAACTTGCTGGCCATTCATCACATGAAAGCAAAACAAACAAACAAAAAAAAACTTTACATAAATAAGAAGGGTTAAAATAAGAAACCATCAAGAAAATTGAGCCGAGTGCCTTCACACCCTCCCACAAAATGCCTGCTTCGTGCTAAAGACGACACTAACAACATAACCCCTGTGTCACTATCTTATGCCAAACGTGGAAAAACAAAACTGACTGGATCCACTACCCAACTTGGACGGAAGAACAGCCAAATCAAATTTCTTCTCCAGAGAGGAATAAGTACATCTTCTTCCTTAAGAGATTTCTGCCTTGCAGATAGCGATCAGCATCCATCAGCACACGCAGAAACCATGGTCTGGGACATGATGGCAGTCAGTTTCCTAAAACCACATGATTTTGGAAAAATCAGGTATAAGCCCAATGTTTCCACTTTAAGGACTTTCCTCTGCCATGACCTTTAACAAAGTGTGCCCTGAATTAGATCATACCAGACTGCCTCCTCTGAGTTCTATTTTTAAAGGAAATCACTGCACAAATCATTTTACAAATACCCACTGAGCATTCACTATGTGCCAGATACTACACTCTTGGTACAGATACATCATGTGCAAAACAAAGTCCTTGCCTTCAAGGTGTTTTCTCTCTAGTACAAAAAGGCAGGCGATGAACAAAAAGTCAAGTGAAATGCATAGAATGAGATGTGGAGCTAAGTGTATGGGGGCAAAACAGACACAGCAACAATCAGAAGAGGCAGAATTTGGTATTTTATACAAAGGAGTCAAAAAAGACATCATGATGACTGATAGTCAAGCACAGAGACCAAGAACAAGCGCTGCATGTATCTACGGGAGAGATTCAAGTGCCAAGGGTATTAAGTAGATTTCTACCTAGTAGAGTGAGACAATGCCAGACAGGTAACAGGAGCCACCTGTTTCAAAGATCATTACAAAGAGCTAACTTGTACAGAATGGCAACTGACATTGCAAAAGATCACACTAGCATCTATGAGTTTGGGGCTTAATAGGCAGATCTAAGTGGGGATAAATATTTGACAGGTATATGTGTATAGTTGATGCTTCATGACATGAGAAAAGAGATAGATGAGAGGTAAGAGAACTGAGTCTTGGGCTTTTAAAGGTTTAGAGTTCAGACAGATGAGGGAATATGAGCAAAGGAGGTAGAAAAGGAGCAGCTTGTAAGCTAGAAGAAAACCAGAGTGAGGGAAGTCAAGGAAACGAGAGTTCAAGGATGAAAAGATCTATGTGTCATATATTGCTGACAGGTTGGATCATATTTAATATTATCAAAAGCTTAGAAGTAGCTCTCTAAAGATACTGAAATGCTGCCTTCTAGTATCAGAAAAGTGCTGAAGAAAATGATTCACAACTTTGAACCACCATTGCCTTCTCCATACTTGAAACCCTAAATTATCCATTCATGTGTATGAGCACACGTGCGTGTGTGTTTACATTCTACTAGGTGACTATCTCTTTTACAGAAGGCACTGTATCTCCACTGCCTTTCTGCTATGTATTATTTGATACTATGCCTTGCTCTAAATAAGTACACAAGAGGATGAATGAATGACTCTTAACAGGAATAATGGAGCTTAAGAGATTAAAAAAAAAAAAGTCAATATTTGAGTTCAGTTCAGGTTCTTTAAATTCTAACACCCCGATCCACTCTAGAAATGGTTGCTCCTTTTTCTGCCAGTTCTAATCTTTGATGGTGACAGAACTGTTAAATATGCTTTGAAGGATTTGGCCTGCTCACTCCAGAAATGAGTTTGCCTTTCCTTTCCATCTCTAGGCACCACACCCACATCCCTCTGTTCAGTGGAAAACTCTTGACCCATCTTCAGTTCTTTTCTACTTCACAGGATCTCCTGATAACCACTGAGACAATAAATACTATATAGGTAAACCAGAGGCAAGAGGGATGGTCAGTTTATACCATACTAAGCATCCCACACCCACCTGCATCTCCAGTACTTGGCACACAGGAAAGAACAGAGAATTATCTCCAGGTTTATGTACACTTGAAGATCTGAATAAAATGCAATCAGTACATGCTAAATGTTATGTTGTTCATATACAAGCAACATGTTAGGGACTTGGTGTTTTGGAATATGCCCCAAACTGACTTCTGTCAAGAAAGATTTTCTGAGAAGGTAGGTTCTGGTCTGGCCTGAAGTACTGAGTTCCTGAGAAACGAGAAGAGCCTACCAGACGAGCCTACAAAAAGAAATAAGAAAATCATGAAGCAAGAAGCATCTCTACCCTCAAAAAAGACAATTGTGTTTAGAAGCACCTTATAACTGTGGATTGCTCAAAGAAAGGTGTAGAGGTGGGAAAAACCAGTCTGCCCAGCTGGTCTAGTTCATTACCCAGTGGTCCTAATTTAGCTGCATCTATGCCTCAATGGCCAAGGTCAGCTGGGGTACAACAATGATGATGCTCAAACACACACAAAGATCTACTTCTTTACCACAGAGTTGGAAAGAGAACTAAGTCAAGAGTCAAAGGCTTGAGTCTAAGCTCCAGTACTCCCAAAATATCAACAATGTAAGGAATTTCCCTTTGGTTTTGGTTTTCTCCAAAACCTTTGGAAAATGGAGAATAAAGTAATGGCTCTGTCCACTTCACCTGGTCACGATGGGACTCATATGCAATAATGACCATTAAAGCTGCATTAGAAAAATGTATATGACAAAAATCTTTAACAAAAATAAGATAAGCTGCCTTAGGAAACTTGTTGGTACAATTTAATATAGATCTAATGCTCCAGGCCAGTAAAGCATTGTAGCCTACTGAGCTCTGGGCCAGTAAAGCATTGTAACCTAATGCTGCCCTTCATTCAAGAAAATGTTCCCTTGATGAGGGACTACAGCAAATCCTTCAGAATTAGTGGAGTGTTGAAAGAATGATACAATCGGATTGACATGGAGTGATCCTTAGTTACACTGTTTTCTATCGTGTGTAACTCTGGACAAGATTTATAAGCTTTCCACATTTCAGTTTTTATTTGATTTTATTTATCTATCAGTACAGTTAAAATAGCAGACATTTCATGGTGAATATTTGTGATGAGTCCATACAAAGTGTATCAATCCCTGGCACTTAATAAAGGCTCACTTTTATAACTAACTTCAATATGAAAGAATGCATCAGTCATTTGCAAATGATGGCACTCTTCTTGACAGCATAAACACAATTTCTATTTCATTTGAGTTTGCTTGATTCATTTATATGTCCTTTATTTCTCAAGCTGTAGATGGCATGGTAGAAATCAACATATAATACTATTTAAATACATCAGGTTATGGAATATTCTATGCATGTTCACCCTTTAAAATACCCGGATCTAATGACTGTGGAATCCCACAGCACATTTGAAATTTGAATCAGATTTTGTTGTTCTATGACAGGAACTGGAGAAGACGGAGAAGACTAAGGAAAGGGGGCAGGGAGTGATTTAAACCAGAATAGTTCTAAGTAAGTATTGGAAGTTAAATTTAATGAATTCCACCAGCCTTCAGCAAAAGCCTCACTTCTTCCCTAGATATTAGCAGTTATATCATTGATTGAAATTTTGAATTTGGCCTTTGCTGGTGATGGCTACGTTGAGATCCAGGCCCTTGATGTTTTCTACCTGCAGCCTTGCACACATTCTTGAGGCATTTCAGGTCTCTGCAGAGCAACCACACAGATCTGCCTTCTCCATTCCCATCTAAGACCTGTTGTCTGTGGCCTGATATGCAAGTCACCTTCCTCTCTCTCAACAAGGAAGTACAGAGAAGTTCAAGGTGCAAATGTCCTAGATGATCGCCTTTAAAAACAAGAAGCACAGAGTATTTACCAAGCAAGGAAAGGTAATTTGACAGGAAATTAAACCACTGACCAACCCTCTGGGAGGCATATTACCCTAATGTTGTCACTTCTCTAACAAGCTCCACCACCATGATAGCAACTGCAGACAGCATCAAGCTACAAAGGAGTTCAGATCCTGAGCAAGTCCCCAGACTCGCAGTTCCCACTCTGGCTGCACATATATAACACTGGGAGTCAGGGACAGGACAGAATCCTAATGCTTGAATTCTACTGTTCCAGTTTAATTGGTATGGGATAGTACCTAGAAATAAGTTTGGGAGTTTTTTTGGTTTGGGTTTTTTTTTTTTTGGGTGTTTTTGTTATTTTGAATTTTTCCTAGTGATTCTAACCTACACTCAGATTGGAGAACAGTATCTATGTAATTGAGTGTCTTGGAGGGGACCACAAGCCCCTACAATATCCAGTGGATGATAGATAGACTAACATCATAAAAGAGAATAGATACCCTCTGCAGTCTAACTGCCTTCCCTTCATTGTCCAGTGTTCTTGTGATATTTCAGGGTAATCTTCTGACTTAAGACTTTAATAAGTCCCTCTGTCCCTCACCCTACACACTGTACGGAACTGAAACCCTCTAAGGTTAAGGTGGATGAGGGAACTGAAAGGTGAAACTAACTTTAAATAGGAATGAAACTGACAAGAGTCTGCTCAAGACCAAAAGAGGAAAAATGAAGCAAAGGAAAAGAAACCACTTCACTGAGAAAGGCCAGTGAGACCTGAAAAGTTCTTCCAGTTTGGATAAGATTTCAATGAGGGATTATGCTGAGTTGAGTGCGTCCGCTACACAGTGAAGTTTTGCAGATGACACTCCTCGGGGTTTACAAGGGTATGTTGATTGAAAGCACACCTCCTGACATAAGTTTTAAAGTATCCTTTAAAACGTCTTAGAAGAAAACTTCTAAAGAAGCATAAGTTTTAAAAACTCTTCCTGACAGAAGACTCAGCCAGTGCTCCCTGCTCCTGGAGGTGACTAGAAAGGTTATCACATTCCGTGCCCTTTCAGCAGGATTACTGTGCCTTGACCCAAGGTAAGCTCATCTGGACAACTAAAGTAAAAACATGATGCCTTTCCTCATCACAGAAGAGCATCATTCACCAGTTATGAACTAACAAAATAAAGAGGATGCTCTCTAATCTGAAAAGGCCAATGTTTAGATTTTTTGATAGGGAAAGCACCGCACAAACATGGAAACTATAGTGGTACCTTTCTGCATCTAGGGACCTAGAGATTACCTATTCATTGCTGGGCAATGGAGGAAATAAGCCTTAGGGATATGCTTCCTTACACAGGACATATAGGTGGAAATCTAAGTCTGTAGTTTCCTATACAACCGTGGTAATCTTCAATGAGAAAGAAGTCAGAGGCAGTCAGAAAGGCTTACAGCATCAATGATAGGCATTAGTACATGAATGCAATTTATTAAACAAGCAGCGGCAAGATTTTTAAAAACTCTCTTCTGTCTTTGTGGTGTTTGGAGAGTAAGAGTTTTGGTACCGAGGCTCTAGTCTCAGTTACTCTGGGTTTTCTTTTGAGAAAAGTGCTAGTTAGAAAAGTGCCAGATCAGAATAGTGGTTTATTTGATCATCTCCTTAACTTGTAGCCCCAGGAGTGGGTCCTCTCAGGACCTGAGCTTTCAGGTGTCCTGACATCAATACCTGTTTCAAAAGTCTTTGCATCCTTTTCCCTGACTCAGAGGCCAAATTAAACAGGAATCTAAGCTGCTGACAAAGAGGAGAGGAAGAGTTGAAAATCCTGGCTATTTTTCCTTTTAGAGTCCTTTCCCTTTAGCAGCCTCAGAGGCACAAAACGGACATACCTTCAATCAGAAATGGAATTCTAGGAAAACACTTCCTTAATGAACATAAACTGTTGCTCTGGGACACCTTGGCACCTTGATTCCCTCATTCTTCATCACATTTTTTACTGTGAGAATTTTCACTACAATAATTATACATGGTCCACAGATCACTGTAGAATTTATAAATTGTTTTCCCTTACTTTCTAATAGAACGTATAAGAGCCTGGGCTCTGGGGTCAAAGAATCTGAACTAAGACAAACTGTTTAACCTCTGCAAATCTCCAGTTCATTATCCATATCTTCTTTGGGTTTGTTGAGAAGATTAAATTCAATAGAACAGATGAAGAACATAGTGGTTAGGTACAGAAAAAGGGCTCTATACCTTTTAGTCAATGTTCTTAATATGGTGTTATTTAAATCTCAAAATTATGCAATCTGATTAACCACAGAGGCTACAGAACACACAAGTCCATGGCTATCTACATGTGTGCACATGTGTGTGTGTGTATGTGTGTGTGTCTGTGTGTGCTTAGCTAGCTGATTAGCAGTATGCATGGATCCTATCTAGACAACCAGCATTAGCAGCAAGGCAGGCCAGGCTCCAAGCATGGTGTGTCCTAGCACAGATAGATGGGAAACCACTGCCAGTGCCTAAGAGCATTTCACTGGCAGAAATGATGAAAGACCATGTGACATGTCCAATGTCACCCACCTTGCCTAGTAAGTGGCAGAACAGAGATAACAACCCAAATCTGGCTGTGAAGGGAGGATCTAGGAGAGATTTCAGAAATAAGCCAAAACGTTCTTCCCCAACTGGTATCTCTGAACAGTATAAAGGGGGCTCAGAATTTAGATGTGTGAACTGTTACGTATCCCAAACCAAGCCCTGAAAAAGTAACTTAAAATACCAAATCTGCCTTTTTGCAAACAGTTTAGGATCACACAGAAACCTGCATGAACCAGATGCCACAACTTGATTATTATGAATCAAGTTATTTTGAGAATTTAAGATATCCATAAAAACTGTCCTCTGGTGCCCTTCTGAGGACGCCTCCTCCCTAAAGACAAAGCGCCAGCCCATCACCACATGGACAGATGGAGCAGGTTCTAATTCACAGCAAAGCCTCAGGAGGGAAAATCCTTCTCATGGGAAGTGCTCAGAGTGGCACATTTGCAGGACAGAGCTTTACATGGAGAAATGATATCACATCATTAAGGAAGTTAATGAGCTTTACTAAGCAGGAGCCCTGGAAGCTGGCAGGGAGGGGAGAACACAGGAGAAGAATGGGTAACAGGAGAAACAAATCTGAGAAATTGCTGCTATTCCTCAATGTCAGTTGTGACCAGAAGACACAGTTGACCTAGTGATAGCCACAGTAGAATCGCAAGCTCTCTCACTGGGCACTGCAGTCCAGCTGATGACTGGGCAGTGACCTTCCTTTTACATCCAGCTCTAAGTGAAGAATGAATTTGTTAATGCAGAGATCCTCAAACAATCAGACTAAAACCAATCAGCTCAGAATTTTTCAAAGTGGATGATGTTACGGACTGAATACATGACATCCCTCAAAGACTGTGTTTGAAGACTTGGTCCTCAGAGGCAAGGATTTGAGGAAGTGATTGGATCATGAGAGCTCTGACCTCATTAATAGATGATCCACTGAGGAGTTCATGATTTGATGGACTATTGGAAGATGATGGAATCTTAGGCGGCAAATGATCCCTCCACCTCAACCCCCTTCTCTCTCTCTCCTCCCTTATCTGCCAAGAGGTAAGCTTTTTTGCTGGACCAGACATCCCACCATGGTGTTCTGCCTCATCAAATTTCTGCCTAGAAACAATGTAGCCAAGGACCATGAACTAACACTCCTGGAACTATGAACCACAATAAACCTCTTTTAATTTTTCTGAGGTGTTCTGAATCTCAGTAATAGAAAGTAGCTGCCACAGGGTACAACAGGATATTTCTCCCAACTGAAAGTGCCTTAGAATCAAATACAGTTTAGAATAAACGGAACACTGTATCTTATTCTTGGAAAACTCATGAGGCACATTAGCATGTGGAAAGCTTTAAGAAATACCCTACAGAGAAACATGTTTAATGTTTCTTTACCAAGCAGTGTTATAACTTATTTAACATCTAAATTTGCCTCATCCTCATTCCTTAAACTGTAACCTAACAATATCTGTTTATGACAATACTGTCATAAAATCTGTTTGGTACATGATCCTTCATTTTACACAGTATAAAACAAATATACCAAAGTCTTAGTGACTTGCATAACACAAATAAGTTAGTAGTTCCTATTTTTCACTTTTAAAGGCATATGACACTTTGGGGATAGGATCAAAAAAATCAGCAAATATGTTTGATCAGCATATTAATATCAATATCAATTTATTGACCACCCTCTCCCATCAGCAGTTGTCTGAGAGAGTATCTTTTACTTTTTATATTTTGTAAATAAACTGATGCAGTAAATTGCAGAATCATACCAGATGGAGATTAAAATCTGATTTTAAGTTGAAATAAGAACTTGTCATCAAAGTCAGGGCAATAAATTCACACTGGTCTAAAAGGCTGTCTAAATAAATTCTTGAGCAGTCCAGATGAATTCTTCTGGCAGAGTCATTACCTGGACTGAGAATGAATAAGTTCTCAAGAGGGTTGTTAAAGCATATGATGCTGGGGCTGGAGAAATGGCTCAGCAGTTAAGAGCGGTAGCTGTTCCTGCAGAAGACCAGGGTTCAAATCCCAGCACCCACATGGTGGCTAACCACTGTCCATAACTCCAGTTCCAGGGGATCCGATGCCTTCTTCTGTTCTCTGCAAACATAGCATGACACAGGTGCACTTACATACATGCAGCAATACATTCATATACATAGAATAATAATAAAATAACAAATAAAATATTAACAAGTGTATGATGCTTATTTTAAGAGACCAAGACCATAGACATAAAGTGATTTCCTGGGGCTGGAGAGATGGCTCAGTAGCAAAGAGCAAGGACTGCTCTTGCAGAGGACCTGGGTTCGAGTCCCAGCACCAACATGGAGGGCCCCTACGACAGTCCATAACTCCAGTTCCAGTGGATCCGACGCCCTCTTCTGACCTCTGTGGGTACTGCACGATATGGCTGCCCTTAAACATATGCAGGCAATACACTCATATACATAAAATAAAAATATTAAATAAAACATTTTTAAAATTAAAAAATAAAACAATAAAGGGCTTCTCTCTTAGGGAGGCTCAGAATTTTTAACACCAGTCATCCAAGATCCCCAACAACATCTTAGATGAAGACATGTTTTTTTTTTGTTTGTTTTTTTAATAAATTCTGTTATTCAAGATAGAAAGTAATACCAAAATAATGGACAATAAGTACCAAATCTGAAATAATTTTCATAAACTGGGATATTGATCCAAAATTGACTTTGCACTAGTAAGATTAGTTAGATCTAATATCTTACATGAAATGTCCAGTGAGCACCACCATGTTCTATGCTAACAAGACCATATCAAGAGGGATGAGCTTTACCTTGCTCATATGTAAGATACAGTTAAATAAGAACATTTCCACTCAGGAAAATTTCAAGAATGACATGTAGAGACATGTAGAGAGAATGGGAACTAAAAGACCTGAGGTTGTTTCAAACAGAGAAGACTGACAAACTACCCCCAAATCTCTGTTCAATTACCTGGGAAGCTTTCTCGTGAAAGAGAGGAAACACCCAGTTTACAGAGTTTTAAGATACTGCATAGACCTGATCTATGGTAAATGCAAGAAAATATTTCAAAGCAATAGAAGATCAATTTTGTTAGAATTTGGGCTGTCCAGGAGTGGCGTGTACTCAGCTGTCACACATTTTTAAAAAATATTTTATTTATCTATTTTTGTTTTATGTGTATGAGTATCTTGCCTGTATAAGCGTACCCATGTTGTGAAATGCCTGCAGAGGCCAGAAGAAGGTATCAGATCCCCTGGAACTGGAGTTATAGATGGCTGTGGGTGCTGGGAATCAAACCCTGGTCCTCTGTAAGAGCAGTCAGTTCTCTTAGCCACGGAGCCAGTCCCTGTCATGCATTTTTTAAAACAGCCCTCTCTAACCAGACTCATCTGCTGTTGTTGAGGCAGCCTCAAATATGTGCTGAGTTGTACTACACACTTTCACCCAAATCCTCCCATCGTTTCTTCCATTCATGAACATGATTTGGCTCTTTTAACTTCCCATCTTGCTCCACTCTCTCTAGCTCCCCACACACCAAGCTCAGTGTTGTTCTTCCTTCCTACACATTTGGCCTTGACTTCTACCATGGACACCAGCCATTCCCTTCAACACAAAGTTCACAGCACATTCACCTAAAACATTTGTATTTCACTCATTCAGGTTCATGGACATCAGTCATGATGTTGAGATAATGCCTGTCTGCCAGGAATCTGAAAAGGAGAAATTTCCTCATGCATGGGAAACTAAACGGTCAAGGAGGATTCAAAGATGAAGAGTTACTGTTATTTTGGAGGAAGCATTAGTCAGAATATCCAATTCTCTAAGAGGCTAGGTAAAGGCATTTCTACTGGGGCCCCGACCCGACCCTGGAGGTAAAGCACTATATGAAGACATTCACTGAGGGCAGACACTGTCAGAGCCCATTTTCATATCTGCCTTAGAGCATCTATCCAGATTATCTTCTAGGATTCTGTGATTCATTGCACAAAATCCTTGCTCTTTCACAGTGAGTCTGTGGGAGGTTCAACACAAGAGCAGCCTCCATGAATTAGAGGCTTTGGCAGGAAATCAATCACCAATCTCCTTTCAGTGGATCATCCTTCTTAGTGGGATTTTGGAAATAATCTGCAAGCAGGGCGCAGCTTCTTGATCTGTAAGAAAGTAACAGTGGAGACGAATGCTGTGCTATAAGGTTAAAAGCCTGCAGAATCATCCCAGCTCTGGGAGGTCTTGGGAAAGCCACTAACACTCTCTCAGCCCCAGTTTCCTCATCTTCAGTTTTTAGGGGTTGAAATCAGTAGTTGCCTTCATTTTCCGAGGTGCAAGATAATCCTGATAATCTGATGAAAACTCTAAGCTACTCCCAAAAATTGATTAAACAGTCAAAATTTTCACCCAGTACTAAGGATGAGGGAAGAATCTTTAGTCCACTTGTGGCTATTTGTAATGATCCTGAACCCACAATTGGTATCTCATGGATGGTCAATTATAACTCTGATGATGCCTCTACTTCTTTTGCTCTCTTTTTTTACTAAGCTTTCTTTCTAAATGTTGAATTTTTGTTCAACATTTTTAGCTCCCTAACAGTTACCTAGAGTGCTCATGACAGCCACACAGCCCTTAGCAATATATAAAATATGCATAATGTGTCAGGCACACTCATTTTTCCAGATGACACAGAGACAGCAGCTGATGCTCAGTGAAGACCACAGATCCCACTACTCGGGCACAGAAGCACACAGCACTTCTCCCTCCACTGGAGACTCTGGTGCTCATCAGTGCTTCACACGGACTGCTCCCCAAACGGCCACTCTTCTCAGAAGTATTCCTGTTGTTGGGCTATGCATCTGATGTAAGCAGGCACACTCTGCATCCCATGACCTAGACACAGCTGCCCTGGTTCCCTCAGCATGAAGAATTCAGTCCCGGCCTTGCCCAAGTTGATGTTCCAATTACCAAACACTCAAGGGCCTCTAGGACCCTGCAGTATCTCACATTACAATTGGTATGTGAACTCAAAGAGAAGAATAATTCATTGAAATAAAAGTGAAATAAACAAACAAAAATTATTCTTCTACTCTGTATTTTTTTTCCTTTTAGGTAAAAGCCATACCCTGCTGTAATGGCCCAAACTGTATTCTCTATGTATCCTTATGTTGAAACTGTACTCCCCAAGGTGATGGTATTTGGAGATGGGACATTGAGGGATAGTTAAGGATAGATAAGATCATACAGGTCAAACTCTCAAAATGAAATTACTAGCTTTCAAGGAAGAAGAGGTAGATGGTGGCCCCACATTTGAGAATGGATGTGGTGGGAAGGTTGCTATCTGTTAGCATGCATAAAAGCTCAGTATTTTGTTATTGCAGTCAGACTAAGTGACTCTACTAGGACCTTGGTCCTGGACTTCTCAGCTCCAAAACTGTGAGAAATGTGTTTGTCTTAGTCACGCAACCAGAGTTATCTCATTACAATTGCCTAAGCAAACTAATGCATGTGCCTGTTCCCCAAGTGCACTAAAATCAACATTATTAAGCATCTCCTTAAAATAATGTCATCCCAACACTTGAGATACAAAGAAACAGACTCTGCTCTCAAGTGTCTGGTGCAGTAATTGGAGGGAGAAGAAATGAATCAAATTAGAGCATACAAAACAACAAATAAAGAATAGATCAAATAATACAGCACAAAATAGCTATAGTCATAAAAATAGATATCATAACTGTAGAAAGAGAGGAATGCTGAACACCAATCCAAATGTGAATCCCTTGTCCTTGCCTTTCTAACACCTTCCCTTATTTACCTTCTCTTTCTTTCCAGCTCCTTCTCTCAGTCTCTCTCACCCGTACCTCCAGGTAAACAGTAACATTCTGCAACCCGACAGTGTGAGTTTGTCACCTGCTGTCCATATACTTACAGTGGCCGGCTACACTGTGTCCTTGTAGAAGAAATTTGAGCTCTTCCTTGTCCTCCTGCTCCCTCTCCCTCCCAGGTCTACACTTTGCCCTGACTATACTCCAAATGAACAACCAAGCAAAGAAACATAAAATGAGAAGTTTTGACTTGCCCTGACCTGCAGGAGGTGGATAAATGCTAGTAATATGCTTAGCTTGTCACACCTCTCACTGACCCCCAAACACCAGCTCACCCACATGTACCTGCTTGCTCATGCCTATTCACAACCCATCAACCCCATCACAACCATAGCCTCCACACACACCTTCAAAGTCCAACACGACTCCACTTAGGAGGCCTTGTCCACTTTGACTGACCCACACTGATCTACTGTCTTTTCACATTCATAAAAATGTCAGTCTTGTCCTACTTTACTTTTCAGACCTTTCACAACTTTATATTTTCAATGCCTTAGCTAAACTTCTTGAGGGCAAGGATCATGTCTTCCCTTCCCTTCTTCTAGTCACAGAGGGAAACTGTAAAAATTAAGTGAGTCTAGAATGTGAAATCAAGAAATCAGTGTTTGGCATGATTAAGTGCCAACTCAGACACCCGCATCCATTCAAACATCCTCTTACTGATTCTGTCTTACTTAGATCTTGAAATATCCCCAAAGTCTGTCTACTGATCTAAGTTCAAGGATCCAAACTGAACTTAACTTGGTTCCCAATTATTACATTATCCCCAAATCAATGTTGAAGCCCTAATCCCCAATGCAAAGGTGTCAGAAGGTAGCATCTTTTAAAAGTAACTGGTTTAGGGGCTAGAGAGATGGCTCAGTGGTTAAGAGCACTGATTGCTCTTGCAGAGGACCTGGATTCAATTCCCAGGATCCACTTGGTGGCTAATAACTGGTTTATATGAGGTCATGAGAACAGAGCTTATATGACACAATTAGTGTCCTCAGAAGAAGAGACATGGGATCGTCCTCTTTCTGCTTTGTAGGGATGTAGCCTGAACAATGTCATGAACAAACCAGAAGGAGGACCCATAACAGAAACTGAACCCACCGGCTCCTTGATCTTGGATTTTAGCCTCGAGAACAATGCTACGTACATACGTGTCAGTATTTTATGCCACTTGCATTCATTTCTTTTCTCATTGTTATGGCAAAATACCTGACTAGAAAAAACTTAAGGGAGGAAAGGTTTATTCTGCCTCTCAGTTTAAGGGGATATAGTCCATTATGGAGGGGAAGTACGGCAGCAAGAGCAGGAAGCTGCTGGTTACGCTGCATCTGCAGTCAGGAAGCAGAGAGGGAGCAGGAATTGGGACTGAGCTATAAAACCTCAAGGCCCGCCCCAGTGACCTACTTCCTCCAGAAAAGATCTGCTTCCTAAAGGTTCCACAACCTCCACAAACAGCACCACCAGATAGTGACACATGAGACTTCAGGGTGTTTTCCACATTCAAACCACACCAACACCCAGTCTACAGTACTTTGTTATTTCAATCAGGGTAAGTCACCAGTAATATAATTCTATAAAGATACATGTGTCTTTCTAACCTGGTTTGGCAGTTGAACTCCAAAACACCTCAGTTTCCCTACTTGGAATTTCCCCCCAGTCTTCAAATCCTAAACCAGTCTCATATCATACATGAACTCTACACTTACAACCCCAACCCTACTCCAACGCCAGACACCTTCCTAATTGTGAACTCAAGGTCAAAATTATCTGTACTACTCACTGGGTCCTTCATCACACACTGGCACATCGCAGGAGGCAAGAAACAGCTGGTGAGTGAACTCGGGTAACGCAATTCAAAAAGCATTCGCTTTTATATTATTTTTATTCATCTTTTATATTTAGTGTATCTCATTCATTCCAGGATGTACAAGTTTTCACTTCCAACACCTCTGAGGTTAGATTTTAAGTCATGTTATCCTAAACTTGATGATAGGTGATAAGTTCAACTTTCAGGGGTGTCTTTATGTAACAAAACACAAGAATCTTTTGGGAAAGAACAGTGCACTAATTTTATATCAGTTTCTCTTCATTTGTACAGCAAAGATTTGCACACTGCACAGTCCCCCATACTATCTTGCTGACCGAGAAAACAAAACTCTCCACCGGGGGGCCTGGGTTTCCCAATCACTGCCTTTCTCTTGAAAAGGAATAAGTTAGACAGAGAATACCCCCAGACTTGGGAGTGCTGAGTGTTGAAGGGTAGAGAGGGTTAATCCTTGATTCTTTCTCTCTCACATCATCATAAAATTTTAGGAATGGAAGAACACACCTAATCTACTGCAGTTTTTCTCTCTGAAGGCCACAGTACCACTTTGCATCTCTACGCCTGACTTTCCTTCTTGTAAAATGGGCCCAACTCATTTAACTCCTCAAAGAGGGGTGATGAAAGAATGAAGCAAAACTAAAGGATGAAATATTCAAGTGCTGAGGAGTTATCAGTATGATGAAGCATCTGTCTTGAGAAGCTGTTTCTAGAAATATGAAAAGCCAGGAGGCTTGGGGAATCTAATTTCATCATGCATAACCATGATGCCACCCCATAATAACTACCCCAGAAAGCTAACTACTGACAAACTGGCAGCCTCTGTGGTCATAGAGAAAATGAGAGTACATGGATAGTGCGGAAGGCCTGCAGAGTTTGTCAGTAGGCTTTAGGGACACTTGCTCACTCCCTTTCTCCACAGTCTTTGTCTACTTGTTTGTCCCCCCACCTGCCCAGGGGGTAAGTGAAAATATGCCTTGTTACATGACCCATCATGCATTGCTCAATAAATAACAGGCACAATCTAAGTGGCCAAAAGCACTTATCAGAAGCCAACTTTTACATCTGGATTCAAGGTCTAGGAATACCAAGCCAATGAGGTGGAAGTTAAATGAGATCTGGACACAGTTCCCTTTACCCGCTCTGCTCCTAGCATGCACACGCATGAATAAGCACATGATGTCCAAGCACATACAACCTTACCAAAAGGCTTCTCGAGCAGCCTTGGATTGAGCTCATGTGATCAATCCACGCTTTACAAAATCACAACTCTTTAAGTTACCTGAGACTAAACCACAGTCAAGAATCATCCTGACATTTTATGGAAGTGATGAGGCCCAAACTAACGAAACTATGGTATTCTGTCTCTCCTTACATGTCCTCCTTCTCCTTCCCGGAAAAGCAAATGAATATTTCTATTTGTTCCCCTTCCTCTCACTCATTTTACACCTATATATGTTCACTTTTCTTTTTCCAGATTAAGAAACAGAGACCATCTTTTATACCAACTCAGGGAAAGATAAGTGTGCTTCTCTGACTTACCTGCTTTCTTTCTCCCTTCCTTCCTCCTTCCCTCCCTCCCTCCCTTTTTCCTTCCTTCCTTCCTTCCTTCCTTCCTTCCTTCCTTCCTTCCTTCCTTCCTTCCTTCCTTCCTTCCTTCCTTCCCTCTGTCCATGCCTCCTTTTCTCTCTCCCTCCCTCCCTCCTCCTCCTCCTTCATCCTTCCCTCCCACCTTCACAGGGATGGGGGTGGGGTTACCTGACACTGGAAGGAGTTGACTTTCACTTTTCTTTTCTGGTCTTTTCCTCACAAGCCTTCAAGGCACTGCAGCCCTCCCCACACTACTCAGTCTCCCAGGGCAGAAGGGTCAACACAGCATTGTTACAAATGTTCACTGACCCAAAGATCTGTGCCTCTCAGCTAGGGATATCTCTACATAAGAATAAGAGTTGGGAGTATCATCCAGGGAGAGCTGGTCCAGTTAGGTATCCACTTGGACCTAATGAGTCTGTGAAACACCAATCATTCAACCACTCCTGGATGTCCATGTATTCATTAACATATGGAAAGCTTTGACATATCCCACTGCAAAGGCAGTTGTTTAGCTTTCTTGAACCAGGTGTTTCCTGATCTTTTTTGCTCCTGAAATTCTTTTTGCCTTCTACACCTTTTAGCATCCTGAATAACTGAGTTCCACGGAACACTTATTATAAAAGACTGACCTTCATTACACTCATGGGTAAAGTAAGAAACAGAGAGAAAATTCACCTCCTAATCACGCACATAAATAGCAAAATGGAGCAGTGCAAAAATGCTAGAATAAGCACTGGACAGCAAGGACAGGATTCCTGGGTGGAAAGCTCTTTCTGTCCACTCTCTGGTTCTCTGGCTTCAACCAGCACAAGTCTCTCTCTTACTTAGATATTCTCATCTTTATTACAAGCAGAATTTTTTTCCCCTGAAGATTTTTAAGGCTTTTCTCAGTTCTCGCTTTCTGGGATGCTAGAAGACTCTAGTAGGCACTGTGACATTTCTTGGAGTACGTGCCTGAAGTGTGAGCCTATAGTCTGTTCTATATTTAAATTTTAAAAGCTCATGAGATTGTCAATGTACATGAAGGAGAAATCACTAGCAAAACCCCAGTGGGCCATGAAAAGATTCCTGAAATCACACATGAGGGAAAAGCAGGGCCTTTGGAAACCTGGTCACCCCCTGGAGAGGGCCTTGAGGTGGGGAGCCCACTCACATCAGTTTTAAGTGTTGGAAGCACAGTGTTAGAGACTAGAAAGGCCAGGGCTGGCATGTGGCTGACTGTTGTGCCAAGGTCTATCTCACCACCAGGCTCCACGTTAAAACCGGAGGTCACTTCAGTACAACTAAGGTGGCATGTGCATCACAGCACGCTCTGTCATCTGTTCTTCACCTTTATGCAATGAACAGTATTTAGGCTCCTCCCCACTGTGGCATCCTTGTTCTTCTTATGCCACACCAGATCACCGTTCCCTCTGGCACACAGATGTATCGAGGGCATGTCCTTCACTTTGTCTTCAGTGCGTGGGGGGGCAGTAATGGTACTGTCTTAATATTTGAGGGGTGAATGACTATTTCTGTACTGATAGCTCCTGGTTAGTAAGACCCTGAACACAGATCCATCCAAAGCACTAAGTATCTCTTAAACACACTTTGTGTTCTGAACGCTAAGCTAAATATTATGTAATTCAAAGTCAGATCTCTTGCTCGAATATTACAGTTGATTATACTTGTACATAATACCGCAAGAACATATCATCTTCCTCTTTTTACCAACAACCAGCTTTGTTTTTCTTAATCTACTCCTTTTTCTGTATTTTCTAGTTTGGGACAGCTAGAGAGGCAATGGCTCACTCAGATACCTAAAAATGCAGTAATAACAATCATTATTAGATGATATCTATCGAACGCCTATTAAGGGTCTGTTCAGTGATGCTACAAATTTTGTACCACAGGTTGTCCTGTTTTATAGAAATGTGGGCATTCTTGTAGACCCATATCTTTCTATTCAGTTCCTTATGTCCAGTGAGGTCAGCTGCACAGTTTAAGGGCTTCCCTTTCTTCTTTTTCACCTCTCCTATAAGGTCCCACACCTTCATTCCTGCCTGACATATTACACTCACTTTCTAGATCACCTTCTGGTTGAATGACCTTCAAACAAGCCAAAACAGAAGTGGCAGAATGACCCCCTCTACCATGCACATCTGACCATGTCTCATACCCCCATTCAAACTCCTTCTACATTCCTGGGGGTATGTGAACCTTCCAGGTCAAGGAAGGCTACCAGAGAGGGAATGCCCACTACTGGGCCGGCTACCTAATATGATCTCAATGTGTCTCCCTAAATGTTCATGTGTTTTTAACTTAACCTCGGAATGTTTGCATTAACAGTATTTAGAGGGAGACTCTGAGAAGTAATTAAGTTGACATGAGGTCATGAGGGCCCCAGTGGCCTCCATCAGAGGAAGAAAGGTCTCGGCTGGCATACTTGTTCTGCCTCACCAGATGAGCTGGTGGACATACTGTGATGCAACAAAGAAGTCTCTCACCAGATTCTGGGCAGATGCTGATGCCACACTCTGGGGCTTCCCAGCCTCCAGAACCATGAACTAAATGAACTTCTATTCTGGGAAAACTACCTGGTCTCAGGTGTTTTGTTATATCAACAGCAAATGGATTAAGACACTACCCAAAACCTATGGAACAACTTTGCCAGCCCTTCCTCTTATAGATAATTCTAAACTTCAAAACAATCCTAATCACGTTCTCTAAGAGTCATCCTAAAGGCTTCCCCATCCAAGGTTTCCTTTTCCATTCTGCTGTGCGTCCAGTACTTCCAACATTAGATAACACCAATGTACTTGTTGACCCCTGAGTTTGAGCTCCTCGGAACTTGACCAAGTCTCAACGCAGTTTCCTAGCACCTGGCACACCCATCACAGAGAAGATTAAGAGACCTCATGTTTTTGAGAAAACACCTTGCTTTCTATTACTATTTTTGCTTCATTTTTCATTGAATAATGCTTTACAAAATTGTTCGAATAATAGGACATACTGTTTTCTTTCTGTCACAATCTTGAAATGTTCAAGAAACACAAGAGTAACTTGCTCCTATCAAAATGAACATTATTATTGCTGATGACAAAATTGGAAGTTTGAGAGGTCAAGTGACTGGTCCAAGGTCACAACTAATCATGGAGGTTGAAATCTTGCCACACAGCAGCTTCTATACCTGCCTCCTAAACTCAGGGCATTCTACTAAAAAGGAGGTGAAAAGAAAATGTACATGCATTTATACACATGGATACATATATGTGTACATATATGTAAATAGACACAAATATATAACATGACTTTAAATGAATATGAACATAAGTGAGAGGCGGGGCTCTGTGAGCTTTACAAGGGGAGGTGGGCAGGGTTTTGCAGAGGCCCCACAACAGACAGCTGGTGTTTGGGTGGTAGTAAATCACCCTGAAATGAGCCTCTTCCTTGGTCTCAGTGAGGCCCCCACAACAAAGGGAGGCCCAGCTTGCAGCCGGACAGCTTGCCCGCCAGCCCCAGACAAGCATAACAGCTTCATTCAGGAGCCCCACGTCCACACAAAGGACCCGAAATCAATCCGACATCCCGCCACCCCGGACAATGCCTTGAATCTTCTCAGAATCGAAGCCTCAGACAAGGGGACAGCATTCAGGGGAGATCAAACCGCCAGTCTGCCACCGAAAGCAGGCAGGGAAGAAAACATTTTTTTAAAAGAAGAGACTTGGGGCTTTGCAACTCTCTCTGCTCAGTAGTAGCCTGTGATGGCTATGCTCTGCTCACATAGCCAGGGCTACAATCAGGTAAAGGTTACCTGTAGCCTGCTCTTTGTGATCATCCTGCCAGGTCTGTGTGGGGAAATGTGTGACACTCACCAACAAGGGCCAGTGTGTCACTTGGCTTTGCTGCTGGGCTCCCTGCGACCTGCCATGGCTGGCATTTCCCACTGGCTCTTGGGTGGGTACAGTAGGGCACTCACACATGTAAATGGCCCTGCCTAAGGCTAAGGCTTATGAGCTGACAGTGGCAGCCCCTGTTCTGGCCAGGAAACCCCTGTTCTCAGGCAGGGCCCCTAGGGGTACTCATCTGCCCCATTTTGCTGCCTAATCCGGTTATCAGCTGCAGAACGGGCTGCCTGGTGGAGCAGGTGGGAGGGGTAGCCCAGCTCCAGCAGATGAGCCTTCATTCTATTCTTCTCTTTCCTCGGGTCATTGTTAAGGCTTCTGGTCTCTTCAAGTCCCCAGAGACCTAGGCGCCTCAGACCCAGCCCTGTATGGGTCACAGCCTGCCCTGGATGCCGGGAATCCACCTGCTCTCCAAAAGTATGGTTTTCCAGCAATGGCAGAGTAGAACTGTGTTAGGGGTGGCAAAATACATTTGACTGATCTGCAAGAATGCCTGCAGAGGGGTGACCAAGGCACCTGCCGTTAGATGTGGCCAGAATCCCTCCAGAATTCTAGCTGATCCAGCTTAAAATCGCATATTCTTGGCAGATACTATTAGGGTTCATATATTTGGGCACAAAACAAAGAGCTTTTGAAAGAAGGCCATTTATTTCTTGAAATCTTTCCTATCTTCTCTGAGACCCTATAAGAGACTTTTCAAGCAATCAAAGACAGTGACAAGCACAAGGTGGGACTCTGCAGAAAAGTGCCCACAGGCAGAGAAGAATCCAGCTAAAAAGGCGCAGTAAACAGAAAGAGAACATGAGCAAAAGAGAGGTTCATTGGGGGCTGTGGGCCCTTCCAAGCCCCGCTTTAGCGCCCTGAATACTACACGAACTGCTTCCTGGAACTGAGCTGCAACCAGTCAGCCATTCACTGCTGTCGTAGAAGAAATCCTGCTGGCCCCCACTGCCCTCACAGACTGTCCTGCCAGAGGTGACCCCAGGACAATCTGGAGAGTGAGAGCCAGGGAGGTTAACTGGTGGAAGGGACCAAGCCTTCCAAATTCAAAAAGGGCACTAGGGACTTCTACTCACTTCAGCCCACGTTGCTTCTTCTACTGGCCAGCAACTGTAGATTGAATCACTTTCCCCCTTGAAAGGGTCAGTTGTTGCTGTTTTTCCTTTTTCTCCCCGTCCCCTTTCCATGTTCTGCCTTTGTCGCTTACCTCCTCCAACCGACTTCCCTCCAGGAGCCGAAATTAAACAAGCTCCCCATATGCCATGCCTCACTTGTTGTCTGTTCCCCTCACCACCATCTGGCCTATTTGCTCAGCCAGAGAGAGAGAGAGAGAGAGAGAGAGAGAGAGAGAGAGAGAGAGAAGAGAGAGAGAACAGCAGGAGAGCAAGGCAAAGAAAGGGAGGAGGGAAAAGCAAGGGAAGAAGCAAAACAAGGGAAGGAGGCGGAGAGACGGAGAGAAAGCAGAGGAGAGAGAGGGAAAACATGAAGGAGGGAGAGCCAGACACAATGAGGAGGCAGGGGTGGTGATGCAGCCTCTCCCATCTGCTCCTTGGCCAGAGTCCCGGATGGAGCAGTAATGGAGAGCAACAGAACCAATGATAATTAACCCAAACACAGACCTGTTTATTTAACCTGTTCAGATAGATGACTCTGAGGCAACGCTCTTGCAGAAGGCCCTGGAACATACTTGAGGCACTCTGGAGGCTGCTAAGGACACACAGGCAAGTTGGCCCTCCCCATAGAGATCCTTGATGAGCACGAAAGGAAGAGGAGCTCGAAGACTTTCTACTAGAAGTCAGTAACTACCATTCAGGACTTCTGGGAAGGGATTTTCTTGTTATTGTGCCCTTTCCCCTACCCATTATCCTATGTCATGGCCAAAGCTGCTCCTGAGTGGCCAGAGGAAGCAGAGCAAAGCTGGCCAATGAGCTGTGTTTGTCTTCTGCCTCTCCTTGCCTCAGCATCCTGTCTATCACATTCTGGCGTAAGGAGAGGAATAGAGCCAGGAGATAAAAACCTGACTATTTAGAAGACATGGAGGCTGACAGGAAGTGACACAGACCTCATACTGAGATGGTCTTTGGCCAAGGACCAAAGCCAATGGCATTGATGGGAGCATTAGGTGAGTCAAGAGCCTGAGGTTCAAGGCTAATGCTATCTATTTTTGTTGTATCCAACATTATATGTGTATAACTTTTGCCTGGGCTTCAGTTTATCTGTTTAATAGGAACCACGAGGCTGACTTCCCAAGGTGCTTCAGTCTTTACAAATTAAAATGTAAAAGGTCACTGTCATCTGTCAAACTTCACTAAGATACAGAAAACAGAAAAACTTGCAAGTTTTGAGCAAGAGGACTACATGCTAAAATGGGCAAAGTACACCATCCAGAGAGGAGGGGTTCATGCTGAATTGGGGTGTGCTGTATACCCTCTAAAGCTCAAGAGGCCTCAGGAATAAAGAGTAAGAACATATTCAGGGCTGAGTGGCAGCAGACACAACAGGAGTTATAAGTCTAGTAACTGGCTCTTGGCAGAGCACTGAGGGTTAGCAAAGGAGTCCACTGGCTGGGTTGAAAATAGGAAGCGTCAGGGGTGGCAGAGGAGTTGGCAGGCACCAGATTCCAAGTGGCTTCAAGCTCCTCAGTGGAAGAAATGCAGAGATAATTTGAACATGGCTATTTTCAAGCTCCACAGCTGAGCTCCCTTGCTTTCCCACCCCACACCTCCCACCCAGCCCTGCAATTTGGCAAACCCTTTCTGCTGGCTGCTCTTATACCCAATATGTTGGGTTGCCTTAGCAACTAAGGTAATTATCTCCTTGGAGCAGTTAAAACAATGACCATCATAAATAATAACAATAAGAAAGATGACGATAAAAAACAGATCTGAGGCTCCCAGGGTCATAGGTTGGTGTGACACTGATAAAGGAAAGGGGGTCTTGATGGGGCAGGCAATAAAAGATGGCCTCTTAGGGGATTTCATCTTATCTTATTTATCCAGGAAAAGACAGGAAATACTTAGCCTTCCTCACAGACCCACTCACAACCCCAAGCAAACAGAGACAGTTCCTATTTATTCTTGGATCATCCTTCCCATTCTCTTACCAACCAGACCCAGAACCCTCAGCTTACCTTGGACACTAATTCTTTAATGCCCTTCTCTTTTCCAGGCATGGACTCCTTACAGGCGGCCCCTGGGTCCTTCATCTCAGTGTTCTTAGCACTACACCCAAGGCCTGGCACTGAATAGGTGCTTAAAAACATTTACTGAAGGAATAAAAATAGCATATTAATTATATTTATTATATTATACTAAACAAATGCCTGATTTCTACATTTGTATGATTGTTTGAGACAGAGTCTTAATAAGTCGGCCTGGCTAGTCTGAACTCACTATGTTGACCAGGCTTGACTCAAACTCACAAAGACCCACTTGCCTCTGCCTTCTGAGTGCTAGGATTAAAGGTATACACCACCAAGTCTAGCTAAGGGCTTGTTTTTGTTCTGTTTTGCTGGTTTGTTTGTTTGTTTGTTTTTCCAGCCATCTGGGACAGATCTTAGCCTATAGTCCAAGGTACAATAGGGCTTCACATTTATAAGAATGCAGAGAAATCAAAATACAGACTCAAATTTATCCAAATATAGGTTTCTTTTCCCCTAAAGAACCATCCTATGAAATCCTGAAAATGTAGACTATTACTTGATACAAAACACTAAATAAAAAGCAACTGCAGATAAGAATAAACTAATAATCTATTCTACAACTTATATTTCACCATACCCCAAACATAGAGATTTTCATCTACAAACTCCATCTCATGAATGATGTTCTGTCAGGTAGGATTTGTGACTCAAAGCAAGAGTCAACCCTTCCTTCCCACCTTCCCACAGAAGATGTATTAAAAACCACCGATCAGAGAGTTAAATGGGACCGTCCTAATTTAGCAAGGAAACGTCTTCTGCTCTCTTCTGTTTCATCTATTACTTAAGTATTAAAAACTCAAATATCACCTGGCATTTTCAAAGCACATTCACACCATACCTTGTCTTTATAATTATTAAGGGTAGGTTGGGCAGGAATCCTTACTCCCATTCCAAGCATCAGGAAATGAAGTAATTGATCACAAGTGTTAAGCAAAGGAGAATCCAGAACTAGCTTTCTGCTGCTTTCTTTCTTTGCAAGGGGCACATGTGCAATGTGTAATCTAGTCACTGGTGTAAAGGTGAAATGGACGTTCCCAGGCTGTCAGAGGAATGCTAAACATATGCCGAGTCTTACCTCAAAATGCCAAAAGGAGATGATATAACTCCACCACTGACTCTGGAGCCCTATTGGCAACAAACCCCATTCTAGAATTATAACCAAAATTGCATCACCTCTAGACTCAAGGCTAGCCAAACCTATAAATGTTTAATCTTCGCAAGCCTTTGGGAGGATTTCCTTCAAGAGAATGAGGAAGTGAGGTTGAAAGAATTGTGACAACTGAACAATAAACAAGAACTTCATCCTCTGGAACCATAGACAGCTCTAAGCGGATTTTCTGTTCTTTAACCAAAATCTATTCTTCTGATTTTCTAGTCTTCTAAGCGTGGTGGACACTCACAGGGCAATGCACGTCCATACCATGTTCATACCTGCAGCTTCAAAGAGTGAAGTCTTTGCCATATAACCAGAGTCCTACTCAGTGTTCAAGACACTTGCCAACACATGGTCTGCACTTACCGGATGATAACCCAGCAGGTTGGCTTTGCGAATTAAATGAGTATGTTGCCAACCTCTTCTGAATCATTTATCTATTTAGGGATTAACAGTAGCCTACCTAGATTGTCTTTTTCAGAGAACTCCAAGCATGAAGGACCCGAATCCAAACTCAGATATCACTGACAATGAAGAACAGATTTTCCAAGACCTTTAATGAATGAGAGTATTCAATCATACTCTTATAAACACATAAATGTTTTTATTAATGCATATCTTGAAAGTATTATGGTTCTAAGAGTTTTGCAAACAATAGTAAAATATATTAAACAAAGAACAATTATATTCATTTCAAGTACAAGAGATGGTATTTGAGGGAGTAGTCACGGATGAAGGCAAGCTAAGGCTGTTTCCCAACATTTTGTTAGTCCAAGTTTTTAGTATCATTAAAACACAGAACAATGTCTCCCCAAAGATGGTCTACATCCTAATCCTGAGAATCCATGAATTTGTTGTATTACATGGCAAAAGACAATTAAAGCATGAAGATAGAATTGAACCTGCTAATCAGATGACTTTTTTTAGTATTTTATGTATTATTTTTAGTTTATGTTTATGAATGTATTGTCTGTATGTGTGTAAGTGCACCCATGTCATGCAAGACCCTCAGAGGTCAGAAGAGAGCACAGGATCACCTGGAACTGGAGTTACAGATGGGTTTTTAGCTCCCATGTGGGTGCTGATAACTGGACTCACTATGGAGACCAGGCTAGCCTCCATCTTACAGAGAGCCACCTGCCTCTGCCTCCAGAGTGCTGGGACTAAAACCCTACACCACCACACCCAGCTAATCAGATGATTTAAAAATAAACAGATTGTCTTAGAACAATACCAACTGGGCCTAATGTAGTCACAGGGTCTGCAAAAGTGAATGAAGAAACAGAAAAGGTAAACCAGAGAGATAGAAATGTGAAAATGGTACAGCTTAGTGATGGTCCATTTAACAATAGAAGAATGAAACCAGGCACCAAAACATGCCAGCTACTTCTAGAAGCTGAAAAAGGAAAGTAAACAGATTTGCCTCCAGTGGCTTTAGAAGGAATGCAGCTCTGCCAGTACCTTGGTTTAATTCCAGTAAGGTTCACTTTAGACTTCTGTCCTCCAGAACTATAAAATGCTAAAATTGTTTTTTCTTTAAGCCTTTAATTTATAGTAATTTGTTGCAGCAGAAACGGGAAACGTATATAGGAATAACTGTGTATATACGTGCTCATGTATACACGCTCTCTGTTTTAAAAAAAAACATTAAAATTGGAATATCAATCATCATCATGTTATTGTTTCAGGAAAATAAAACCAAATGCGAAGGAATTGACATCATAATTGTCCTTCGAGGGCTACGGAAGTTTGGAAGCATTTTAACATTAATAGAAAGCAGGGTACAATTTCTACATGAAAAGAGATGTCAACACAGGATATACACTACTACAGGTAGATGTCACTCTCTAAACAATGGCAACTGGACTGATAAGTGCCACTGTAAACTCCAAGGTCCCTGCAGAGACACAACTTGCACATGATACCTGGCCTCAGGTGTCAACAGTAGTTTACAGGGGTGGGTCACAAAGGACACCAGATACCAGGGTCTCAAAGAAGAAGGAGAAAGCGTGACTGACTGTGAGCATGCAGATCCGTGTGTGCTTTGGGGTGTTTAGATGGCCAACCCACTGGAAAGTTCAAAGAAAGATCATTTAAAAATGATGGAAAATGGAGAAACTGTCCCCATTAAAATAGCCATGGCTGATAATTAATCTACTTGTAGACTGCCAAGAACGAAATACACAATTCCCCTCCCTCCTTTACATCAGTTAGGCCCACCCCAACGGAATGGCATAAACTGAGAAAATTTTCTCACCCCTTAGAAAGAACCTGCCCAACTTCATTTCCAAGGCGTAGACTCCCTGATTTGGATACTCTTTTACAGAAAGACAGCTCGCTCAGTCTCTTCGAAGTAACCCATTCTACCTTGGGAAAACTCTACCTTTGAATTCTGAGATCATCCAGTACTCATTGTATACTATAGGGAATACTGAAAGAGTTTTTCCAAGGTAACACTCTGGTTGGAAACAATTGTATCTTTTAACTTTAAATCTAGTGTACTTTACCACATATCAGTGGCGTCTCCCAAGGTAACCTCGCCATTGGCTTGTACGATACACAGAAAACACAACCGACTTTTGAAGCTAATCAGTAGTTTATGTGTATACAAGTGTATAGACCACCTTTAATTCTATATACCATAGGGAAACTAAGCAGCCAGTGTCTCCCTTACCAAAATAGGTAAGTAAATAATAGCCAGCTATGTTCAAGTGAACTAAACTCATCATGGCCACTCATCTACTCTACTTTTGGAAACTAACACATTGCTTAGACTCAGTAAGTTTGAGCTACTGTGTGGAGAAAACTATGTACTGGGCTGCATAGATGAGTCTTCCCAGAAAGTCTGACTCAGGACAAATCAGACATGGCCTATTCTCTAAGGGAAACTACAGGATGATTGGGAAAGGGGTGAGAGACACAACAAATAACTGTGATGTCCAAACTTTAACTCTTTAATTAATTGAAACTGAACTAATTAAAGCATCTAGATTCACTTAGTATTACTGAATTCTTTCTATGTCCTAAAAGCTGGGTGAATGCAATATGTTATTCACTTTATCATCCAAAGAGAATGCCTAATCTAAACAAGTAAAAGTAAACTAATAAATAAAACAGTCAAAAAGAAGAAATGAAGCCTTCTGCCAGAAACAGCTGATGCTGGTGATTGGTGGTGAAGAAGCTGACGGGTACGGAAGGTGTGGTCGGGGAGAACCAAGAAGGAAAAGGGCTTTCCATGGTGTGAGTACCGGCTAGACAGGAAAAGCAAGGAGGGTATTCAAGGTCAGAGTGATGTAAACTGAAGTGTGGACGTGAGGATGGGAATGTGGACAGGAAATGAACAGAGCATTCAGAAAGTGGTGAGAGATAAATCTCCAAATAGCAGTTTGTCTGAAATTAGAAGCATTCTTGACTGCCAAACGAATTTTTTTCACTGTCTTTTTACGTCTTGCAAGAGCAACAGCATTTACGATTCGATCCGTATACAGTTTCAAAGTATGCAGGAGAGCTCACACAGAAGACAGCTCTGATCTGCATGCGGACTTGAAGAAACCAAGGCTAGCGGAGGATATGGGCAAGAAATCAGTATCATAACGTACTTTCATATACCATGTGTGGCTGATTTTGTCCAATTAGCTTCTTCTAGAAATGATGTCAAGGCAGCATTCCCAGAAGTCCTGTGCATGAGGGCCTCAGGAAGTTCTCTGATTTTACTTCCTGCTCTTGTTGCCACTGGCTTCCAGCAGTAGTTCACAGGCCCAGCCTCTCTTTCTTGTCCCCCAGCTCCATGGAGGCCTGAATTGTGGGACTGAGGGAACTCTTCAGTCCAGCCTCCCTCCCATCAGGCCTCTTTTCTACACATCTGAGGGTTTGTGGCCAATTGATTTCTTAATCTACATATGGAGCTGGCAGTAAACTCAGAAGGGATGGACATGTGTGGGAGCAGCTACTTCTCAATGGAGAGGGAGAGGCTCCCCTGGCCACACGTCCCAAAAGCCAATTAATCTTTAAAATTTCCCCCAGGATACCATGTAATCCAAAGACCACACTCCCATGGATGGGGTACTAAAAGAGGGTTTTTGTTTTCCACAAAAAGGGAAATTGAGGTTTTTGTGGTAAAAGGGAAGGATGTAGAATCAGCCACAAAATGGTTTATTCACAGCTTGACCCCTCCCCATTGCCCACAGAGATATACCCAGAGGAAGACTCATCTCTTCTCATGACTCATGAGGACTTGTATAAGCCAGGTGGCTTCACAAAGAACACACATGCCTGCCCAGTGTCACAAGCATTTGAGGACAGCAATGCAATCCAAACATAGCAAGGCAAAGTTCCTTGACATTAATGTGGAGAGATAGGTTAGAAGACACAACTGTCTGGGTCTAATAGAACCGACAAGTCTTCTCTCAGAGGGCCAGAGAGTGGCTATCACATTTGTGGCTTGTTATTTGAGCCATCATAGCCGACTTTTCCATTGACACCCCCACCTTCCAAATTAATTATTTACCTACCTAGATATTCACCTTGGCCATGTCAGATGGAAAGAGCAGGGGTGTTGTATAGCTCAGATGGGCTAGTGTTCAGTTAGGGAACATCCCATTCAGACCACAGCCCCTCTCCAGCACAAGGGAGCCATTTAAAGTTTCCTAAGATTCCTGTATCTTCTTTTGTCTTCAGTTAGAAACAGAGTTAAATGCTCATCCCAGGACCTACTGCAAGAGCTGTTTTCTGGTTAAATTTTTCTTGGCCCCAAATCAGAATCCTAGGGGAAAATTATTCTGTGTTTCTGGTTTTTCAGGGTTGGAAATGATAGGTGAAAGGTGGATAGCTGCTGGTAGGGCTGGAGCAGAAGGGGCTTGGCCATCACTGTGAGCTCTCTTTGCCTGCAGAAGGACAGGTGTCGGGTTACACTCTTGGGGCATGCAAGCGCCAGGAAAAGACCTGATGGGTGCCAGCCAAACTAACAAGGTCAATGCCTCCTTCTGTACCACCTCTTCCTGGAGACCAAAACCAAACTATCCCTTGGCTTCAGGTTCCTGAAAAGACATGAGCCGTTCTTGTTTACTGTTCCAAGAGGCTGCACAGCACTTTTTTTAAAAAAGTTATTTACTTCACTGAATTAAAGACATAAGAAAGGCAGCAGTATATGCAGCAGTGGCTAAACACCGTGTGTTTACAGAGCACTTATGCTCAGCACTAAGATTCTAAATAAATACAGCACACAGTATGATTGCTGCTGTCCATGCACAGGCGAGACATAGTGCTCAATGCATCTTGACAAATGCCTTTAGTTATTTATCCTTGGGGACACAGTCTTGGGTTTCCTCCTTTGCTGAATGCCTGATTAGCACACAGGTTCCTAGAGCTAAGAGTTTGTGGCTGAGCAGGCAGAAGGCTTCAGGGGCTTCCCAGAAGCAGCCCCTGCAGTCAAGCTGTAGCATGTTAAAGAAAAGAAGATCTCATAGGCCTGTTCATTTTAAGATCTGAGAATATTAACTTAGAGAGGGAGTTCAATCAGAGCAAGACTCATAATGAATGTCATGGTAGTGGCAAGCAAGTTTCTTAGTTAGCTTTTCTTCTAAACTCTGCATGCAGAGTCACATATTCATCCAAGCCTATCCTATAACAAGTAGAGCTAGACAGGACAAGCACAAAAGATGAGAACACAGCCAGGATGGTGGTACACACCTCTGATCCAGCACTCAGGAGGCAAAGGCAGGTAGATCTCTGAGACAGAGGCCAGCCTGGTCTACATAGTGAGTTCTAGTGCAACTGGGGCTACAGGGAGACACTGTCTCAAAAAAATAAATAGATGAAAACAACACACACACACACACACACACACACACACACACACACACACCAGCCATGGGTAACTTCTAATAAAGACGATATGTAAAAATGGGGTGGAACATGGCATAAGGTAAAGGGAAACAGGTTCATCCAGATGTTATGAAAATTCTGACTCTATCAGGGAAAATAATCAGAAACACTAGAATGATTCTCATGGGGCATTTATTCTAAACAGGCCTGGAACCAACTGACAGATGAAGAAATGGAGACTGGAAAGCATGTTTTGCTGAGTGGCAGAGACCAGAAGTGGAAAGATCAGTTTCTGGTGCAGTTTCTGTATCCCCTTCTTCATAGGGTCTAGAGCCCACAGTTACAGGGACAACAATCTCTCAATGGTCATAGCGACCCTGTGTTGCTAAAGGTTGTGTGACAAAGCTACAAAATTCTAAGGGCATTGGGGTTTGCTCTGATGAAAATAGTCTTTACAAAGATCTTATTCCGTTGCTTATCTTTTAATGTTTATAATTTCCTACAATCTCTCTATAGCCCTAACATCACATACCTCACTAGAAAAATTATTCCATACCCATGACTTTATTAACAGATCCCAAAGCCCTCAATAGTGTACACAATTCAAATATTCAGTATTTATCAGAATCACCACATGGGTATTCCACAGCTTTCCCGAGCCACACTGGATTACTTCTGCATATTTTTTCCATGCCTGTCTCTTTTTATGAATGGTGCTATCCATTTGACAAAATCTCTTTAATGCCACCTTCTCATTCAACCACTAAATCCCATTAGCCACTGAGTTTGACAAATTCTACCTGCTTAATGCCTGTGAATCAACTTACTTCTGATGATGATTTCTGTCACCAATGTAGTGCAGTTTTTTATTACTTCTCACTTAGACTGGGTCAAAAGCCCCCAGTGGCCTCTCTTGCTCCAGTCTTTCTCTTACATGATCTATTTTTCACTTAGTTCTCCATGGTACTTTTCTAGAACATCTCTGCCCAAATCTTTCTTGTGTCTAAAACAAATCAGTTTTGGAGATAATGACCAATCTATTATATAAGGTGTCAAACATCATAGATCCAAAGAATCTATGTTTGATACCCAATTTCATAGATTCACACCTAAACTCTGTGTCTTACAAGCTCTGGAACAGGCAAACAGCTTAATGGCCCTATTTATAAGTTCCCTAACTTTTTAGGTAGGGATAACAATAGCTATTGCCTAGAGTTATATAAAGATGAAACAGAGGTGAAGAATTTAGAAATCCATCTGGCACTCAGTAAGTTGTCAATAAATGCTAGTTAGTTCTTACCTACATTCTTCCCACTGACCAGTCCATACCTATACTGCAAACACACCCTTGTTATCATTCATTCAAGCTTAAATCTCTTCTAGACCAATCTGCTGTTTTGCCACCCATGCTTTTACAAAGGGCATTTCTTCTCTTCTTCCTCCTTAGTCTAGTTGAGACCACATGTCCATCAAACCTGCTGGAGGAGGGAGCGTCCAAACATTGTAGGAAGTTTCTCCACCAGCTGATTTGGAGGCTGATATGTTCTTGTCACTGCGTTCATGCCACTATAATGACTGCTTTGCCTATCTGACTCAAGTCTCTCTGATTCTTAAAAGCCAATGACAAATCTTACCTGATTTTATACCCTCAATGTTGAGTGTAATGACTACCTTAGAATCCACGTACATTAGATGTTCGCTAAACAAATAACAATCACTACTGAGTATTAATCCAGGCACCCAGATACACCTAAACTTGATTGCTTGCATTTAACACAAAATAATGACATTTTCCCCAAAGCTGCACAACTTTAATTTTTAATAGATTACAAATCAATTTAGGAAAAATAAATGTGATTAGAACCAGGGACATGATCAGTTCTGAGGACCATCTGTTTCTGTTAGTGAATAACTGCTAAGCATCCAGTTTTTTTTTCTGCCTACCTCTCAATTACCCCCGTTTCTGGAACAAATCAAATATTACAACACAAGAATTCAAATAAAGTAGCCAAACTGTGCAAAAGTAATCACAATAAAAGTGCATTATTCTCTCCAGAAAATTAGCATATTTTAAAGTAAGGAGGCTTCATTTTTAAATATTCTATTTATTATTTTTATTTTATGTGTATGAATGTTTTGCCTGCATGTGTGAAAGTGTACCACATGTGTGCAATGCCCACAGAGGCCAGAAAAGGGTGTCAGATCCCCTGGAACTGGAGTTAAGGACAGTTGTTAGCCATCATGTGGGTGCTGGGAATCAAACCCAGGCTGGAAGAACAGTAAGTGTTCTTAACTGCCGAGCCATCTCTCCAGCCCCAGAAGGCTTTATTTTTGTAAAAAAAAAAAAAAGGGGGAGAAATGACTGCTTTGCTTTCTGACATGGCCTTCATTAATTCTTCAGAGCAAACCTGACAAGTGACAGGAGAGTGAACAAGGGAATGCATGAATGGGAACTGTAAGGACCTCTTCTCAAATCACGTCTTTTTTTTTTTTTTTTTTTTTAACCTGAACATAATTGATGGTGGTTCCATTTGCTTTTAGTTTGAGGAAAGTGACAAGTATCTAGCACACCTTAGGTTTGGGGTCAGATAAAACTAAGAAATAAGGACAGCAAAGAGGAATTCTCATATTCAACAAGGAAAGAGCACATGAGCCCAGAAGTTCCCAGCAATAGAAAGTCTACTCACAGCAGAAGAGGAAGCAGCTGCTAAAATGTCTATCTATCAGTGACACCAAGATGTGGCCCTTTCACCTTCCAGAATCGAATTTCAAGTTAAGCATGGTGGTGCACAACTGTAATCCCAGCATTCTGGTGGCTGAGGCAAGAGGATCAAGAGTTTGAGTCCAGCCTAGGCTACATATTGCATTCCAGGACAGCCTTGGCTAAATAGTAAGACCCTGTCTCAAAAAATAAACAAAAACAATAAGTAAGTAATTTAATAATAATCAAAATCCAGTTTTACTATGCTATTAGAGATTTCACATCTAATGGGTTTTGAGAACCCAGTGAAGACACCTAGGCTGCTGAAGTAACTGTCAGTTTTGCTGTGGCTGAAGGGAGCATTCTGGACATCTTGTCCCAATAGTTGGCAACCTCCTACGATACACAGAATCCACCTACTTGCCTCTCCACAGATTGAAAGACGAAGCTGGCCAGCCAGTGCATAGGTTGGGCTCTAAAGCAGGAGGTTTAGAAATCCACCTGCATAGACCACTGCGGAATGTGCAAGACTAGTGTGTGGCAACAAACCTGTAGCATGTTTTTCAAGGAAAATGAAGGGAGGAGAAAGGAACACTCAGGGCTAGAAACTCCATGGGCATCATTTCTTATACTTGTGTCCCAAAATAGGTGACAGGAAAGACATGCACAGGAAAACCTTAAAAGACTGCATCTGCTTCTATTTAGATATCAACACACACACACACACACACACTACCACCAACAACCACCACTACCACCAACAACCACCACTACCACCACCACCACCATCACCATCTTCATTATCATCATCACCAAGCATTTGAGTCAAATACAAATCAATCTTCCAGGAAACTTAAAACATTGAGCTAACCAAATGCTCCCCAATAAATAGGAATCATTCTAGTAACCAAATGAATGTCCTGGAAAATGATTTCAAAGACAAGGGTTTGAAAGGATGACTGAAGCAAGTTTAGATTGCTGAAAAAGAAGGAAGGACGGAAGGAAGGAAGGAAGGAAGGAAGGAAGGAAGGAAGAAAGGAAGGAAGGAAGGGAGGGAGGGAGAGAGATACTTTTGACAATCATTTTGTATTTGGATTATGCTTTATAATTTCTAAGATCCTTTGATAGCCCTAAGACAGCAAGGTCAATGGCAAAAGATTATTTTTCCCCTTGAACCCATAAGTGAAGCCAACACAGTATTCTAAAACCAAATAATGGAAAGGAGCATATTATTGTGTGCTTATGTCCTTTGTTAAAATAAGGCTCTTTTTGTTTTGTTTTCTGTTGGGGTGTGTGTGTGTGTGTGTGTGTTTGTTTGTTTTTGACAGGATCTCCCCAGTCCCAGTCTACCTGAAGCTCACTATGTAAACCAGGCTGACCTTCATCTCAGAGATCTGTCTGCCTCTGCCTCTGGCTGAGATTAAAGACACCAGCCACCACACCCAGTGTAAAATAAGGCATTTAAAAAAGTCTTCTGTAACAAGATTTTAATACACTTCACGTTCAAGTCACTTGGAATCAAACATTTGGCAGAATTAAAAAGCAATATAAAGACTGGGCTCCAGCTCAGTGATAAGTATGTTTGCCTAGTTTGTATGAGACTCTAGGTTCAACTCCCAGTACTGTCCCAAATAAAAATGTAATTCTACTTTATGACCTCTCACCTCCAAATAAGAGGTCCTATATAGATCTTTGTGATTATGAACATAAACTATAAAATCAGAGCAGCGATTTGCAGCATATCATAGTGTGCCAGCTGGCAAGCCAGTGTACTGATCAGGAAGATAGAAATCAAAGATTCACCTATTTGAGTCGTTGGCAGGATTACAAATAAATTTGTAGGTAAAGGGTTTAGTTTGGTGCCATACAGAACACAACAGATAGTTATTACGATGCAATTACTCAGAGATTTCCAACCCCAGGCCTTGCAACAAGGCAAAGCTCCTAACTGCCTTATAAAGATGGTCATACTGGACCACTGGAACTAAAATCCAAAAACGCAGAAATACCACTCACAATTTCTGTCAGAGCTCACAAGTTAAATAATGAAAGCTTAAAATTTATTTAAGAACTACATGAAGCTTTAAGAACAGTCCCTGAAACAGAAGGGATGAAATTTCTTTCTGAATTTAACAAACAAAGAACTCCAGAGTGCAAGGACACCTTTAAAGACCTTCTCAAGATTAGATGAAGGTTCCCATTTCTGATTTCCTCTGGGGTACGTGAGTGCCAGGAGAAGCCCCATCTCAAGAGGGAGGAGAGCTTTCCTCACCTCTCTTCCCACTATTAGTCTCCAATACTACCCCAACATCCTTTACTAACCATAGATTTCTAAATAAAAATGGAAACTGTCTAAAATTAAATCGCTTGTGTGTCTATTATTGGCTTTGGTGGCTGTGAGAAGAAAATGGAGGAGAGGTGGGGGTGAGATGGGTTGGTGAAAATAATCTGAGTCATCACTTCCTGGAAAGGGGGCCAATGTACCCACAGCCTGCTGGGAAGGCAGAGGGTGAAGGAAGGGGGTGTGCCCAGACCAGCCACAAACTTACAGGACACAATGAGGATGGTATTTAACTTCTGGGGATTCCCCTCTGCCAAGGACTTCCAAGGACCTCTCAGTTCTCTGTTCGTTGACTCACAAAAATCCTAGTCAATCACCATCAACTTGGAAACCTACATGAACTTAACGCCTCTGAAATATCAGTCATTTCTTGCAAGCAAGAGCAAACAAGAAGGAGGGGAAGATGGCAATGGTTGAGTCAAAACACAACTGCCTTATTTCCTAACCACTTCTCTAAACCGTGACACTCCCCTGTGTGCACCGAGCCCCAGCACTGCTATACAAGTCATTGGGCAGTGCAGGGGAAACACATCGAGACCATGCCTTCACATAGCCAGACCTAGCGCTATAATCACTCTATATTCGCTATTAGATGTGTATATATATAGTATCATTCACTAAACTCTGAGCAGACATTGATTATAAGATTTAGGTTTTAAAAGAAAAAAATGCCAGCATCCTATCAAAGGGCTCAGAATGCAGAGAGCCCACTTGCTTTAGGTCCTCTGTGCCTAGCCTGCGAGGACTAGGAAGCATTTCTTTTGTGTCCTGTCACCTCCTGTGGGAAGTTAAGACCTTCCTTCCAGGAGAGCAAGTCCGCCATGATCACACGTTGAATGAATGAATTTGTGAAGAAATGAGTACTGTGTGGCCCAGATGAGGACACAAGAGGCACATGTATACAACCTATGAACTGGCTTCCAACAGTCATTTAATAATCTCTCTCATTCATATTCACTCTCTCTACCTCCAGCCCCCACCCCTGCTCATTATGCAGTCCAACTAAATACCACTCAAAATATTTTCTCAATTAGAAGAGAAAACAGGAATTTGCCACTTGTCTGCCTCCATTCTGTTGCCTGTCAACCTTCAGCAAATATTTCAATCCTGGGCCTTTGCCTGCTGTTAACCCCTGTCCTTTGATCTTTGACCCCCAAATCCTTCAGCTTTTACCTTCTCATCTTCCCAGCAGAGACACTCCACAGAACACTGACTTCCCAGCTAGTGGTTTTAATAGAAGAGAGACTTGGTGACAATTCTAAAGCAATCGGATTCAAAAGGGTGCAGAGATTTGCTTGTGTGATCAAAAGATGAGAAAAATTAGCCCATCACAACAGACAGGAGGCATCAGGTAAATGAACTCACAATTCTCTCCAGCCTAAATGTACCCTCAGTCTCCAACTTCAGTGCCTTGTTCCTGAGATTCAAGGTGCCCGTGATGCCTGTCAGGGATGTTCTACATTTTCCCACTGTTCATATTTAACAAAACCATGTAATGATTCTTTGACAAACCCTCTTTCCTCCCTAATCAGTGTACCTTCCCTGGTTCTGGCTAAATTCCTAGCCCCCACACCGTGCATTAGGACCACTAAGGCTCCACCCTTCCCATCCTTGCACAAGTCCACCATGTGAGCTGCGTCCTTTCTGTCCAGCAAGTATCTGAGGAAAGTGGAAAATATTTAAGGACTGTTTCTTTTGCAACAACTAGGTTCCTGTCTGACAGCACTCCTTCCCACGTAATTAATTGTGCTGTCTCTTGGCTCGTTAGAAAGGAGACACTCAGGTCCCAAGCAGCATTATGCAGGGTAAATCATGTTTAAGTAACTGCATAACTAGAGGGTCAGTTTTATCTTTTGTCATAGCTGCAACCATTATTTAACTGGTTCTCAAAATGCCTGGCAATGAAGCCTTCATGTCAGGCTGTATTGAAAGACAAATGTTTTCTACTTTCCCTACCCCCCTTGCTACTGAATGCTGCATGCACAGGGCAGCTGGGAAATAAAAGGCTCCTTTATCTGATTTTCTTGGGCAAAGGCATAGTGGGTTCAGGAGGGTTCAAGAGGAAAGCACCAAACTTAATGAGATGGGCCAAGCGAACAGGCAGGGCAGGCTCCCAAGCAGGGGCGATGACGGGCCACAGCAACCCAGGGTCTTGTCTTCTTTTTGCACCCAGCATTGTGATGGCTAGAAAAGGAGGGGAGGGGAAGGAGAGGGAGAGAGAGAGAGAACAGAGAATGAGAGAGAGAGAGCGAGGAGAGAGAATATGAATATGAATATGAATATGAATATGAATATGAATATGAAGTGTGTTTCTCCAGACAGGCAGTGATTGTCCATATGATCTTGGACAAATCATGAGACTCCACTGAACTGGACTCCACGTACTCCTCTGTGAAGGGAAACCTGCCTGAGGATTGAAGGTCCCTTTTAGCATTCACGTTCATTGTGCATATGCATTCAGCGATGGAAGTGAGTGTGATCCTCTTGCATAGCTACGGAGAACACCACTTGACTATACAAAGAGGTCTTCAGATGAGACGAAAGCACCAACTTTCTTTCCAGTCAGGTTTGCTTTCAATAAAGAAGAGTGGCAGGCGGTAAAAGAGAAGGAAAAATGAGAGGCCTACTTCACAAAGGCAAAATTAAGGTTCAAGGAAACTCTAGCCACTTCAGTTGCCAAAGTCATAGAGGAAGCTAGTTATGGGTGCTATTCGAAGTATAATACAGAAGGACTCCAACTCTTGTCCAAGATTCTGATCTGAGCCCACTATATCATCATTCCCCTAGAATGTTGGGCTGATGAGCAGAATGGGGATTTTTGCACTTCATTTTTGAAGATCTGCAGCTATTGCTCTCTTTGGCCAGTCTGATCACCCTAGAAGCCTTGTATAGGGGTCTTTTGATTGCATGTGTTTCACAGGCCCTCAAGTGCAAGGCCTTTCTTCTGTGCCCACTAGACCCAAGGACGTCCGCATGTGTCCTCAAGAGCTTTGCTCAGCCCATTTGCAGCAGCTGCAATGTTCATCATGCATCACTTCTCCACAGGTGTTCTAGAAGAAGCACCCAGATGGTTGTGCAGATTTTGAATCCCTACAGCACCTGAAGACCACTTGCTAAGTGAGGTCCCTTGTAAACACTTGGAGAATGAAGGCGAGGAAGCAGTAGTGTCTTCAACATAGTGATTGGTTCAGTCATGCTGAGGACAAATACTAGGTAAAGACATTATTTGGTGCTCTAGTAAGCTGCTCTAACCACCTTCTGCCTTTTGCCTATACAAAACATTGGTTAAAAACTTTAAAATTGGCTAGGTGTGGTGGTGCATGCCTTTAGTCCCGGCACTTGGGAAACAGAGGCAGGTGGATCTCTGTGTGTGCAAGGCCAGCCTGGTCTACACAGTGAGTGAGTTCCAGGCCAGCTGGGTTACAGGGAGATCCTGTCTCAAAAAGACAAACAACAACAACAACGAAAAAAAAAAAAAAAAAAACCTTTAAAATTAAGGCAAAAATAAGAGGGAAGCCTTGGCAACAGGATGAAAGGGATGGGTTCTCTTTCAAGAAGACAACAGGACTGGTGACCTAGGAGTGCCCCGGTGTTCTTTTCCTCCTAAGCGCACAGACGGCTCCCTCCAAACATCCATGTCAAAAGTATAGCAACTCTGGGTTCTCTTCAGCACCCAAATGCATGTAAACAGAGATCCCTTCTCACATGCACAAGTCAAGACTACCTTTAGTTGCCAAAGAAGATACAATATGCAAATTGTTAGAAGCCACAAAGATTTGCTTCTGTGGGGAACATGAACAAACAAGGGACATTTTTGCAAGTGGCCACAGATGGCTGAACTTCTCTGCTTACAATGGACACTAACGAGATTTGCCATAACTAATTCATTCTTTCACAACCTTGCCCTGTCCCTTACCTTCTGAGGGTGAACATTTCCCATCATGGCCATCTGTATTTTTGTTCCTTTCTAATAAACCAAAAAGTGCAACTTGGACATTCACACTGAGTGAATAGATCATACTTAAAATGGCTAAAATAGGTTTGAGAGTGGATCGCGTTAGAAAGTAAATATATGTTGACTTTTCCATCAGTCCCCTTCCCTGAAAAACTTATTTAGAGAAGGAATGGTAACGAAGAGATCTCCTGGATCCTCTGCCATAGGACAGAACAGATGAATTGTAAAGCATACGTGATGCAGAACAGACTAGGGACAGGTGAAATCCCTAGTTGATGGCAACCAGGCTGAGACAAGGGAAGCAAACTCTAGGCTTCTACAGCAAAAGCAGCTTTGTAAGATGAGGCTCTCCACTGCACACTCTCAACTAGCTATCACCAGTAGAAAAAGCTGCCAGGCAGAAGGCTGAATTGAGAGCCACTGTGCATATGTACATTCTTCTTTGAGTCAAAGTCCTTTCCAATTAGGTTTTTCATGTCACTAAGACGCTTAGAAATTCTTCAGAAAATCAATCAATGAATAATTCAGAAAATGACTGAATTTTTCCAAAGTGAAAAAAAATCAAGGTGTTTGAGTGAGAGTGTTTCTCTATGTCTCTTGCCCCTTCCGCAAGATCAGGAAAACCAGGGGCACTCAGTCCTTCACTGGGTGCTGTTGGAGATTGAGATTCTACCTGAGGGATTATTCCCCTGCAGTCCTGTGGTACAGTGACTTCCTAAAGCAGCTCTGGGCATATTCCCTCCTCTTCTTTTCCCCATGAGAATGAGGGAACCAAAAGGACAGTCTCCTTAAGGCTGCTTTACCCCTGATTTTCCATGTACATCCACATCCACAGGTTGGGTCTGCTCACCACAAACAAGACATACCGGTCTCATATTCCCACTGTTAAACTCTATGTTCTTTGAAAAACCCAACTATCTTCTTCTGTCTTTCCCTACATAGCACACAGTATGTGCATTACCCTTGGGCCTGACCTCTGCCAACAACACAAAAAGCCCAGAAATTTATTTCACAACCAGGAAAATCTGTACAAACTAACAGTGGGGCTCTACGTTCCTGTCTCCTGTCCACACACCTGTGTGATTCCCTTCTTCTTCCTCCCTAATTATTATTCATAGGGTAGGCTATATAGTTACTCTTTTCTCAAATAAATATTCACTCGATAACCACTGCTTCTAGCTATTGAGAAAACTATATACATTACTATTGTGATAGTAGACAAAATTCATATTTACAGATGAGTATGTCTCCACATACACTTACCTGTGAATATCTACTTATATGAATAAATATTTCCACAGTGATTTCCGGAAATATCAGAGTTGGCAAACACTTCCACATCTTCTGCTTCAGTGACTTTGTTTCAAGAAGTGACCGCTGAGAACCAAGAAGCAGGTGCAGAAACACAGGTGGTCTGGGACAGAGACAAAATCTCTTGCTTCTCTGGCTAAGGCCCCATCAGATCATGTATGTATACTACTTTTCACACTGAAGGCTCTATGTGCACTCATTTATACATTTGTACCTGCCACACTGAACTATCCCAAATGTTCACACAGAACCACACCACCTGAGGTTGAATTTCTCAGAAAAACGCAGCACATGGCACGGATGCCTAGGTAACCCTGTCATTGCTCTCCAGGTTTGACCTGGACTATCTCCTCTAGTATTTATCCTCCCATCCAGCTCTTGACTTGCTTATAATCTGTGTGCTGTGACTCTGGTCATGGTGCTGGACTGTCTGGTCCTGTGTAAGACAAGCTCCAAAGGCCATCAATTATCACCCTGCATTAAATAAGAGGAGCAGGAGCAGCCATCCCCTCTCCTTCCATCAGGCCTAGGAATCTGCTGCAAATCTAAACTTGGGAGCAAAGGTTATCTATCATTAGGAATCAAGCCAGAAGGAAAGGCAGGCACCCAGAAGTCCAGCGCCTGCTCCTCCGTGGAGGTGGAAAGGGACACGGCTGCCCAGCCTGGGGCAGCCAGGGTCCAGACCTACCTACACAACTGGCCCTTACGAATGTCACAGAGGCTTCAGTGCTAGTAGCAAGCTGCTAGTACTTGGGTTGTAAGAACAAGCATTTTTGCAAAAATCCCAGGATGGTAACCTGGGCCTCTCCAGGGTACTCTCCCCTCTTCTTCAAAGACCACCTGGACTGACGGAGCCTTTGCAAGGCATTTCCTTTCATGCAGACTTTGGAATTCTGTCACCACACAGAGGCTAGCGTCTTGCCCCCATGCCACCCACGTGCACATTTTCTCAGGTGCTGTCATTTCAATCCTCCACCAGATCCCACGTGGACTCTACACATGGACTTGCTTTGTCTCAGTGTACTTACTGGCCTTTGCTGTAGTTTTTGTGCTTCCAACTTCTCAGGTTTTTGCTTTTATCTCCTCTGCTACCTTCCCTAGATTCTTTTCCTTCTTGCCAAAATTGCTATTCTCCCTCTTCTGACACTAGCATCCCAAGGATATGCCCCTTGGGTTAAGTACATCCAATACCATAGTCACATGAGTCTTCCCAGACACCAGAATGGATGTCTTTCACTCACATCTCATCTTGTTCTGCTTTGAGGTACTTCTTGTCTTTCTTGTCAATTAGGCAGACTGTCCTTATCACTCAATGAAATTGACCTGTCAGTCACAAGGTACTTTTTGAAAATCTTTGACATCCTCCTTCCCAGCTGAGTGGCTATGAGGAAGCCATTCTGTCTTGACTCCTCTTTGATGTAGCTTACAAGTCAGACTGACAACATTACACCAATGAAACATTTAAGGAACAAGATCCAGTTACCTCTCTATAGAGCCTGGCACGCAACAAATAGTGATGGAAGAAAATGCCTTTGATTGGATGGATGTATAAATTAATGAATGATTTCATGATGCTGAGGAAGAGTGTACTTTAAGTGGGATAATTAGCAGCAGCCCTAGTCATCCAGGGCCCAGAAGGCTGAGCTCTGAGGCTTTCTGTTAGGGAATCCTTCTTAGGCTTAGCACAGTTTCCCGTTCTGAAGTCAGACCCTCCCTTTCCTACTTCCAGCCTGTCCTCCTGCACTCACGGCTCCGAGACCTTAGAGCCCTTAGCAAAACTGAATTCTGGAGAGGGACTCCAGCAATCCACACTAGCTGGGAGGACTGAGCATAGGGGTATATTTGAGCTCAGGAGCCTATACCTACTGCCGTGCAGTATGTGAGCACCCAGCACCAGAGACCTCATTCAAGTCCACTCTGTTTTTGTGTTAGCTTCTGTATTTCTCTCAGTGTTTCAGACATAAATTGCATTAAAAAAGATAAGGAAAAAGCATTTAATAAGAACCCTTCATCTGACATGGTCAGGTGTTACATAAAGAAATCTTAGAGTCAATAAATACACACACACACACACACACACACACACACACGGCTCCCCATTTTAAAACTCACTCCCTCTCCCTCTCTCTGTCTCCCTCTGTATCTGTCATGTTTGTTCTAGTCTGTGTGTCCCTCTAAAGGAATCGGCAAGTCTCCTATGCTCTGGGTCACCAGTGCTAAGAATGAGAAATGAGAGAGGGTAGAAAATGGTTTGTTGAAAAGCAGTTTTCTGGGTTTTACAGATTTTCTCCAATATGCTGATTCATCACATGGTCATTCCCTGACCCCTTTGTCTAATCACCAGAGGGAGCAATGTGGCATAAAGGCCACCTCCTCCCATAGGCCCCGAGTCACAGGAGAACTGAGAGAATGCTGTGTCTGGCACCTCTTCCATCTGTAGAGTTGTGGCACTGATTTGGGGAAGCACAGTGGGAAAAAGGAGAAAACCATAGCTCTGGGGGTGTTTGAAATCTAACCAAACTATCTCTCTGGCTTCCCAGGCATCTTGCTATAATATAGTAGTCTCATTTTACAGACCGAGCAACTGTAACGTCTCTCTGTGAACATTCCAGAAGGCAGGATCAGCAGGTGATAATACCTGCCTGTGTCCCACCACAGGTTCAGTCACCTGTGTACTGCTTAAGGATCCCTGAGCAGCTGTGTGGGAGCAGAGTGCAGGCTGTGCCCCCTGCTTTCTAGCAGACTTGCAGACTCCAGGAGAGTTACTGTTAGTTTCTATGCTTCACTGTTCCCATTTATAGGAGGGGAACTGCTGTTCATCAACCTGTAACAGTGAAGAGGATTTGGAAGGCTGTGCATGTCAGGTGTTTGACTAAGTACCAAAATTGTGTGCACTGTGTCAGAAAACTAAGCTTCAAGTCAATGGGTTCCCCACGAAAGAATCTCTCCTTTGCCTCTGATGTGCAGGTCATATTCTTCAAAGAAACTGGGGACTGTGAGGGGCTAGACACCAACGGCTCTTCAGTAACCTCCAAGGACAGCGAGACTTATCCTCGGGCCAATCATGGGATCTTGGAGTTGATTTCGAGGCAGGATGGGAATAGCAAGAAGACTTGGTTGGAGTTGTTAACATTTTTTCCTCTATTTTGTTTTTATGTTCGGGTTTTTCCCCATGCCAAGGCTTTACCATGTAGACTCTTAAACAAGAGGGTCCCCCATTTATAGCTGACAGCAGCAGCTGCAACCTGACTGTCCTGCAGAATGGCAGGGAATCGAATCAGAAAGAAAAGCAAGTGGACAACCTTTCCTCGGGGAGCATGAAACACAATACCAGCCTTTTGCCAAACCCAGCAGACACAAGCCCTGATTGGAGGTTGCTTCGGAACAAAGGGAAATTGGTATTTAAAAAAAAAAAAATCTTCTGAAAGCCAACTCAGCAGATGGTTTTTTCCTGAGCTCCAGGAGGGGTGGGAGTGGGGGTGGGGAAAGGATGCTGGGATAACACAACTGCCACCAGGATGCAGATGACTGAAAAGTGACAAAGATGGGCAACGAGAGCTGACCTTTCACCCCAGAATTTCACAAAGGGTAATTACACCATGTGGCGGGTATCTGGGCCCGGAGGCTGACCATTTCCAACCTGCAGCTGTTGTCAGTCACAGTCACGTTGGGGGTTTTATCAACAGCAGGGAGAAGCCAGGCAAAGAGAGGCTACTGAGGGAGGCAACAGAAAACCTGACAGAGATTATGGTTGGAAATCCACAGCAGCATCATTCTACAGCAGAATACCTTCTAATTTCATTGCCCCATTAACAGTTCACAAACATTCGCTCAGAAGATCTTTGGAAAAATTCAATCTCATGTTAAATATGAGAAAAGAAAGATTCATTGGTTAAAGGCAGAGTGGATATTCAAACTCAGGGCCTAGCATGAGATGGTCATCCCCCCTCCAGCAAGCGTGCCCGACCTGTGCCTGGGGGCCCACAGGCATCCCAGGAGGGCTATAAATGAGCCAAACACAAAAACTGTAAACTTACTTAAAACATTATGTGATTTTAAATTTTTATTTATTTATTTATTTTTGTAGTTCAATGTAGCGTAAACTAAAGATGACATCATGTCACATAGCAAAAGGGTCAAGACATAACTGCAGGTCTCTAATGGCGGTGCTTACCTGAGTGCTTTGGAAGGGCCCTTTCCTGCACCCTGCCTCTACACTCCAAAGCAGGGCACTTTCCAAAGTCCGCTAAGTAACTTCTGGATTAAGTGTCAGGGGGCCTGTTACCCAGTGCTGTATCGCTGGTATTACTGCTCCTGGGACCTACCGGCTGTTTTCCAGGTGTGACGATGACAGAAAGGAACTATCGTCTCTAAGATGACACTGCAATGCTCATCTTCACCCACATCCTAGATGGGAAAGGCTGCAAAACTCAGCCAAGCTACAAGCAATTCAATCTTTCTCACTTTAACGATGCACCAGCCAGACAGCAGTGACGGAATCTTTCAGTGATGGCGTCTTGTTGCTGGAAACTAGGGAACCTGAGCGTCTGAGCCGCCACCTTCCTTAGCTCCCAGTAATTAGCTGTAACCTCAGGCAAGCCATTTTAAAAGCCCTCAGAGTCTGTTCCTGAGTCTATAAAACAGAGAGGATTAGCAGTTACTTCAAGGAACTACCCAACGAACATACCAGAAAGAGGCAATGGTTGGTAAATGTGAGCATGCTTCCTCAAAGTGCTAGGCAGATGTGATGTCTGCTATCAATTTTCCATTCCATCTCCTACCTGTAACATATTTTGACAATCTATTATATTACCCTGGGATTTCCCTAAATGTACTGATGTTACCGAGGAAACTGTAACACATGGCAACCAGGAAGGGATCCTAAAGATGCTGTCTGAGGACACAACAGGTGGCCATTTTCTGTGACTCAGGTATGCTCCAGTGGCTCCCTTTTAGCTGAGTTTCTTTTGGACAGATTCAATGTCCAGGCCTTATCTTTCTGTCCTGCTCCAGGTCTATTAAGCTACTTGCTATGGTGCTGTGCCTTCCTGAAAGAAAGAAACATCTTTTTCTTCTTCTCTCAAGCTCTTTCCCCTGGGTATGGGAGCCAGATATGGAGTACCCATGTGATGCCTTTTTTCCTCGGCTTTTTTCCCGTGGCCTATGGCCACGTGGTACAAGGTAAATAATGCTAAGTTTAACTCCCTATCTTCTCTCCCTGGGCATTAGATTTCTTCTCTTCCTCATCATCACCACCAAGCGCTCTGAGGTTGGGAGACTTCAGGTCAGGTTTGGGAGAAGGGAAGAGAACAGACACAGTAGCTTGAAGTCTTTGAACCTAAAATAAAGGGTGGCAATGCTATCTTAGACCACGTGGTCCCCAGAAAGTTGCTTTCTAACTGAGTGGAAGCACAAGGCTACTGAGACTTTAAATGAGCATTAACTGTTTTAAAAGGATGGTGTCCAAGGGATCTGAATGCTTTCCTAAGCAGAGGGTCACAGATACATCTGGTCTGAGCCTATGACATCCTTGGGTGATACAAAATGGTTCCATGGAATTCCTTCTATTTTCCCATCTTTCCACGTAACCTCAAAGCAAGAGCACCACCTCATGAACACTGGGCACATTTTTCCATTCCTTCTGCTTCTTTCATGGGCTCCTATCCCAGCAGACCCAGGACCCAAGGGAAAATCAAAACAAGATTCACAAGATTGGCATTTTTTTAGTGTTCTCAGTAAGGGAACATCCTTCACTGGGGTTAAGACCATGGAATTCTTTGCTCCTTTCTGTTTCCTGGCTTTGCTATTCCAGACCTACATACCTCAGGTCACTCTCTCCTGCTCCACATATATTGTATCTTGCAACATTTATGATAACTTAACTCAGGTACCTTGTATCAAAAAATGGGAGATAATGCACATGTCATGTTTTCTAGGCACCCTTAGTGCCACGTGATAAGGTCAATATGTTTCCTATGTCAAACTAAGAAGATAATACCAGACCTCCATGACAAATTCTTCCAGTTTTGAGACATTGTTTACATAAGCATCAACTAGGTTCTGAAGGGACATTAGAATTTCCCCTTTATCTCCAACACACTGTGCCAGAATACGTGACTCGTTGCTGGTTTCCTCCTAATTACTCTAGAAAGGAAATTAATGTCCTCTGTGAGTGAGATACTTGTAGCCTTTCTATGGGGGGGGAAACAGATAAAGCATCTTGATCCCTGCTTGATCAAGGCAATGTGTGGGTCCTAAGTCCTGCTGGTCATGAAACTTCATCCTTGCAACTAAGATAACTTTATATTCCTATTGATTAATCTCTCAGGTGTATTCTGCATATTTGGAAATTTTTCATCCCAAAGCCTTAGAAAGAAAAAAAATTAACTTGGCTTCACATTTTGCTACCACTGTGATTCATTTGTTCTTCTGCTTCATCATACTCTGTTCTCTTCTTCCTTGTTGATTTACTTTAAACAGTCCTATCTCCAATGGCATAAAGATGGGCTTAATTCCCCAGAATAAAGATGTTCCCTTGAGGATTAAGTCCAAACGGAAAAACATCTACCTATTTGTACTTTTAACCTAAATAGTGATTTGAAACAAAAAGAACAAAGCTATTCATACAAGCAAGTTGTCCTATGTCTCATGTGCAAAACCAACAGCCTCAGAGTTCAAATGTTGCACTTGGCTTGGTTTGGTTTGGGATTTTTTTCCCTCACTTCTATTTGTTATTTATTTATTTATTTATTTATTTATTTATTTATTCATTCATTCATTCATTCTTAGACCTTCTTGGGATGCAGACCTTATTCTACTGAGGTGAAGGAAATACCTTAGAAATGTTTGTAGTAGGGACTTGCACCCAACATTATACTATTTAATCCTGAGAAAGAGACGCATTATGTGGCTGTTTTTTAAATCCCAGCTGAGAAAAGCATAAGCCAAGAGCCTTTGGAGCACAAACCAATGTTTCTAATCCTTTTGTGGCTATGCTCAGAGCCGCCCTCAAGGACACTTAGAGGTAGAATTTGAAGAGGGAAAGGAGGATGCTCAACAGTCTGTTCTCTTTGAGGGCCTAGGGTATGCAGGAGGGGGTGCCCTTTTCTGTTTGAGAGGATCTACCACTTGTCTCTCCTTAGGATCATCATGAGAAATTTGCCTTCAGTTTCTTTGGACTCTCCACTACTATGTATCCTCAAGAGTTCAGATAAGTTTAATTCTAACGATCTAAAGAAAAAGAGGCCAATATTTTGCCATAATACTGTTTGGCCTCAATAAAAGCTCAGTGGAAGTAAATTTGGCCAAAAGATAAAATCTTAAACTATAATACCATCCTACAGGTGGACCTATTTTGAAGGAACCAAGGAAAATGGTCTCAAGTGCCTTTATGGCTCTACAAAGAAAATGACAAACGGAGAAAGCCAAGTCCTGTAAAGCATACTAGAAGCAAAGCTTCCTCTCATCTGTCTACTTTTCTGTCTATGCACTACCCCTAAAGCCATGCTCATCTTCAATCAGAGACCTCCCACAGTACAAAGAAGCTAGGAAACTTCTCTGGGAACCTTCAATACATAGGTGGGAAGCTAGTACCCACTGTCACATCCAAATTTGTCTCCTATTTTCATTCTTTATTTTATGGAGACTTCCAAAACTCCCAGTTCTCTGTCTCTATTTCACAGCAGCCCCTTGCTTTCCTGTTACCTTCTCAAATGGGTTAAATTTTTTTCTCCTGAAAGAGTCTACTGCTGTTATTCTTCTTTTTACTGTCCATGACTATTCATAAAAATTTACTAAACTAAATGACTCTGTTAGCACAAGCATTTTCAAAAATATGAGAAACTCAGGCTCCATAGTCCCAGCCATTGAACACTTCCTTCTTGATGTTAAACAACAAAGACCTGAAGAACCTACCTATGACATGACAGCCGTACAGGACTAGAGGCTGACAGACAAACAAAAGGCAGCCTTACAGATACCTCAAGAGGCTGACCTTGTTGCCTCCAAATATAGAGATGGAACCTTTGGACCTCATTGATGTTACTGTGTCATGTGTGTTGATATTTGTTTCATGTAATTGTTTATACGTCGCTCTTTTTTTTTTGTTGGATCAACACGGGATGAAACTCAGTCTATCCCTAAATTTCAATGAAAATAATTGAATAACAAATCTGTGTCTGGTTAATTTTTTTTTCATTCATGGGTATGCTGAAATTATATTTTTTTTAATTTTAATGTCTTGGCATTAAATCATTAAAAAAAATGATCTAGGCCTTAAAGGCCTCCACATGTGTGTGCATTTGTATAAATGTGGCATTTGGGACTATATTAAAAAGGCCTTATAAGCATATACTTATAAACGAAGGTATTCTTCTTAAAACTTATTAAAATGATATCTTTTAATTATTAAATGTTTCATAAAACCTTAAACTGTTACTTGTTTATATAGAACAACATTCTTTGGTGGGGCACTTCATAAGATAAAAATTTCGGGCTGGAGAGATGGCTCAGCAGTTAAGAACACTGACTGTTCTTGCAGAAGATCTGGGTTTGAATCCCAGCATCCACATGGCAGCTAGCAACTGTCTGTAACTCCAGTTCCAGGGGATCTGACAGCCTCTTCTGTCCTCCGTGGGCATTGCACAACACAGGTGCACTTACTCACATGCCGACATAACACTCACACACATAAAATAAAAATAAAATATTTTTTAAAAAGTTTCATTAGGTTATAAATCTTAACATTGGACACAGATATTTTAATAATGATTTCTTTTTAAAAACAAGTTTCCAAAAAATAATACAAAGAGTAAAATTCAAAATCTAGGTAAGCTTACTCTGTATAACAGACAAAAGGGTGGGGGGGGCACAAAAACACAGTCAGTACTTTGGCTCTTGCTCCTCAAAGTCATCTAGGTTCCAGGGGACTATGAGGCATTTCTCAAAAGGTCCTACAACTCTAAGGAATCACCTGTCCTCCTGATCAGAGAGGCCATGGTCACCAAGACATTGGATTCTAACCAGTGTATGTTATTCAAAGGGGAGAGTTAAAAGAACAGATTAAAGGACCAGCCCCTCAACTGGCCTTAAGAAGAAAAAAGAAAAGTTAACTTTTAGCAACTTACATGGTCTTAAACAGCCAGCAGGAAAGTATAACCAAAGAATATGTAATTGATAATATGTTTTTACATTAGCCGTTTAAAAAAAAAAAATGATCCAGGTCTTAAAGGCCTCCTCATTAAACCCTTGTATGGACTATTGACATGCCAGATAGAGTAATGACAGCCTCCCCAGTTGTAATCAGATTAAAGGACTCTCATCCCCTTCCTAACTACACACAGAATGCTATTTATATACTCCTGATAATTCTGCTAATGTTTCATTTGCTTTACAAGATTTACAAAATAAGATGAAACCATGCCAAATGCCACTATCCATTGGTAAGCAGCTTTGGGATTAAATCTCTGGATTTTATGGAAAAAATGGTTTATGTCTATTATAATCTTAATAGTGATTATACTCATCTTTAGACCTTGTGTACTAAACTGCTGTTTAATTTTATCTCCTCCCATGTAGAGTCAATCTAAATTCAGATGGTCCTGTGACACTCTAACTCCATCTACTTGGATCCCTTTGATGATTCTCCAAGGCTTGAAAGTCAGCAAGAGCAAGAACTCTAAACCCTCTGTGCCTCAGTTTACTCAATGCTTCTTTCACCTTGACTTTTGCATTTAATCGTTGTCCCTTATATCCCTATCCATGTGCCAGTCAAGGACTTCCTTTCTTCACTTCACCTGGCATATAAATAAAACCATCTCTGCATACACTTTCATTGTCATTCAGATAGGCCCACTGGAGAGGTATCCCCACTGCCACACCCAACAGCCCCACTCATCAGGGAACAGTAAGATTGTTCATCATTCAAATTCCCTAATGGCAGTTAAAGCGGTACCTCTTCTGCAAGGGAAACGAGGATAGGAGATTAAAAACAAGGAAGGCAGTTTAGGGATAGGGGCTTCAATTTGTGCCCTTGGCCAGATGCAAGAAATATACTTGGTACTGTCCTGGCTAGAGGTCAGAAGTGGCATTAAGTATTTGGGGGCTCTGGTCTCTGGCTTGATTCCTAAATGATTTTTAGCATCTCAAATCTTGAGTGGGGAATGTTACAGGAATTAACAACTTTGTAAGCAACTGATGATCAACATTGGACTTCAGCTCTCATTTCCCTGGTAACACTAGAAAGGTAAACCTCAGCTTTGCCCCTCCTTAAGATTTAAATTACCATAAAGAAAGGGTTTAGGCCCTTTAAGGCAAAGATCACTTCTTCATGATCAAACTAAAAGAATCTATGTTCTACCTGTGGCCCCAGTTGGAGACCTGACATTCTAAGCTACCCAAAACATTACATAATATGGTCTCTTTTAAGGATTAATCCAGCTAGGCCAGGACACCCTCAGCCTCATGTAATTTGGGCTAAAATATGCTAAGGAGAATGGAGGACTAATGAGCCCTTTGAAGAAGAAATAATGTGTTCATCTTTTCCAGAAGCCTCTCCCTCAGGGAACATGCCTGCAGGGCTTCCATCACTTAGCATGGGAGAGCCAGTCTACTTTTCTGGGTATAACTTTTCTTTCTCTGTTCTGTTTTTTTTTTTTTTTTTTTTTTTTTTTTTTTTTTTTAAAAAAAAAAAAAAAAAAAAAAAAAAAAAGAGGACGATAAATCTTTCACTGTGATATATCAAAATAA
>NW_008360327.1:4790839-4826461 GCF_000622305.1 Nannospalax galili
TTTGTGAAGTGGAGGGCGGTGTGTTTTTTTTGTGTATAATTTTTTTTTTTTTTTTTTTTTTTTTTTTTTTTTTTTTTTTTTTTTTTTTTTTTGAGACTGGACAGAGCCTGGGTCTGTTTTCCCTGGTGCTCTGGGCTTTCACATACTTTCTCTGAAGCTCCTCCCCACTTATCCATGTGCTGCTTGGTGACCTGCTTCAATGTAGGACTTTCTTTCTTCCTCTTCTCCACCTCCCTCCTTTGAGCAGCTGCGGAGATTTACAGCTTCCCTGCCCTGTTATTTTTCTCTTACGCTCTAATAAAATTGTCCTTGAGTTTCCTTTACAGTCTTTTTAAAAAAAAATTTTATTAACAAGGCTAAGAACAAAAAAAAAGAAACCTGTTTCCTGGTAACACTAAGATTCATTCTTCTGACAAAATTTTCTCTACAGGACAGGTCACTTATGTGGAACACCAACCCACCCCTCTATAGATGTCTCCACTCTGCCGTAGTCTGTCTGGACAGCAGCACAAAAGTGGCATAAGGAGGATTTCAAATGTATCTAAGGACTGAGGGCAGAATACACAGGGCTGCCTTTGCAGAAGTTTTCCGGACATGGGTACTTCATGCAATATCTTCATTCACAAAGAGTTAACAATAGCTTATTTAGCATCTAGGCTGGGAAACTAAAATAAGTGGCTATTAATAAAGATATAAGTCCATCCTCAGAGAGGTTACCAGGTAACTGAGAAGAAAATCTATCATTTTGGCAAACTGCATTTAAAAGCCCTTCCCTTTAGCTAAAGGAGGCCACAATGTAAATAAGAGACCAGGTTCAGAGTTGGCAGAGAAGGTGCTATGTAGACAAAGCATAGAAAGAAATGCTGAGATGGTCATCTGCACCTCGTAAGTGCCTTGTTTCTGTGCCTTCTGTGCTGCCTCTAGACCGATGCCAGACCACCTAAATTCACCTGCTAGTTATCAGATCCCTGTTGAACCTCCCAGCCTTCCTTCATGACCCAGTCGTCTTCAGAAGCCAGCCTGACGCTAGCCCTCCAGTTACTTAAATGGTAGCACTCACGCAGGAAAACTGGAACAGCTCAGGGACCTGGTGGTGCAAAAAGAGCCAAATATTCAAAGAAATTACTTTCTTCCTCCTTGTCCCCCTAAGGACAAAGACAGAAGATTCATGAAGAGCTGATAGTATTCTCAAATAGATTATTTTTGCTATACCCTGATCCTCCAGGAAAAATACCTGCTCTAAGTTGGACTGCCAGGGGTGAAGGCTATGATAAATAGTCTGTATTTCAGATCTGGCTTCTCATTCACAACACTAAATAAGTGAACCAACTGGCCTGGCATAAAACGCTGCTTGTAATCCTCAGTACATTTCTCTTTGTACAAGCATACTTCTTACGGGAAAGGTAGAAGAACTCACCTTAAGGAACAGAGAGCCGTTATCTACATCCTTTCCAGAATGTTCTACACACCCACACCTCCTATCCCTCATTGTAAAATCAGCCACAGTAGGAGGCAAAGACCACCTGAGAAAAATATCCAATAAACAAGGTCAGAAAACACACTGAAGCAACCTGTAAGCGATACTAATGATGATTATCAAATGGCCTCACAAGATGGGAACTGCTTAGACTTTTCAGAGCAAAAAAAAGGCCTCCATTGTTTCAGTGGTAAGGTCACAGGCCAATGGGGAGGTGAGGGAGGGAGGTACAGGCAAGGGGAAAAAACCCAACAGAGAGAAATGCTCACTCAAGTTGGCCAGGGGGCCCCTGCCTTCCCAGGATCCATTAGAATACTACAGAAGCTGGAAAAGCACCCTATAAACCACAGAATAGGCCTCCTTCAGTCTGTGGTTCTGGCTGGCCATGTTCTGACACACTGGGACAGTGCCTCAGCCTGCACACCTTTGGCACTCGGGACTCACTACTTCTCCAGACAACACTTCTGTACACTTGTTATGATGTGATATGGCTAAGAATCTGTGTGGGTGTCTGCATGCTGCAGCTGTGATTATCTCTATGCAGATACTCATCACCTAGGAACCACGTCCTGTTAACTCCTGCCCTCTCCTCTGGCCCCCTGGCCACTGATCCCTCCTCCTTGTCAAGAGTTCCCCCTGGGAAGAGTTCCCAAAGCCTCACAGTCACCCTCCAGTACAAGTCACCCTAGAAGTCAGAGTGAGACCCATTTTCCAAGCAGTTGACCTAGTGCAAATTATAAGTTTATAGTTTAGAGTGAACAAACAAAGTCCCTTGAAGTGCATGCTTTTAATGCTTTGTGCTGAGTGTTTTTCTTTATTTAATACTGTCAGGAGCTACATGCAAGTCTCTAGCCCTGGCTGTGAGGTCTCTGCCACATTCCTGTGATCGAGCCACAGCTGCCCTCAGCAATACCCAATCACCCTCTGGCCAAAAAATCTGTCTGTGGTGAACAAGCAAGGTAGATGAGGGCATGTTCTGAAATGTTCTACATGCAGAACTCCAAACGCAGGATGTTTTTGACTTAAAGTGGCATTCATCAGAAGAGTTGAAATAAAGAGAGGAAGACAAAGAATTATTCCTATTGCCTTTTATTAAATTATCTTTTAAATAGAAGAAATGCAAGCCAAATATGGAAGAAATTGCCTCTAATCCCAGCACGTGGGAGGCCTGAGACAGGAGGATGGAGACTACAAGGCCTAGACTACACGGCAAGACCTGGTCTCAGAATAACAAAAAAGAAAAAAGAAAAGAAAAAAAAAAGGAAATGAAACTGAAGGCCATGTGGAAACACAGTGATGGAAGAACTTCCTGTGGGTGTGAAACTGCAGCGATGGGGGAGGGCTACTCTGCAAAGACTGGCAGTATGTCTGCTGCCAGCTGAACTGCACTTGGTGGTTACTCTGACACTTCAGAACTTTCATTCTGAATCACCTGTTTGGCTCAGCAGTAATCCTGGTTTGGGAGATAAATGACCACAGAAATAACAGACCTTTAAAATATCTCTATATAAATCCTCACAGCAGTCTTCCCCACCACCTCACCACCACCACCAAAACCCAGCATGAGTGATGCTCTCTCTACATCAGCAGGTGCTTGAGCAGAAGACATCAGAGCCTCCTCCAGCTAATGCATGCAGCACAGCACAGCCCAAGCCTCCCGGAGCCCAGCACCGTGCAGGTGACTGCACCTGGTCTGTGCCCCCCCCCACCAAGGATTTTCATATGCATTGTCAAAGAGAGAAATGAAAGACAGGCATCCTGACCAAGGGACCATCTTTCCTCCTCACAATGATAACAAGGAAGTGATGCTGAGGTCCCTGACCTTCATACAGTCAGGAAGTTCAAGAGGTTGAATGACGTGTTCAGAGCTACAGTGCCAACAGCTGAAGGAACTCATGTTCTACCATGGGCTCTGTCACTGTGGGATCCTCACCTGGAATGTCACAGGAGAACAGTGTTCACACCTAGGGCAAGAATGGCATTCCCGCTGAACAGCCCTGGAGTTCTTCCATCACACTGACCCGGAGTGGCTCAGAGTTCAGAAAAAAAAATGTCCTTGGGGAAGTCTAAGGCAAAACTAACTGTCAAGATAATAGCAAACCCAGGAGAAAGTAGGCCAGCTTGATGACTTAAGCCCCAGAGAGCTCCAAACACAGGAAGGAAAAAACAAAAACAAAACGCAACAAGGATATAATGGGAAATAACTGAAAAATACCAGAACGTCCTCTTGGAACACAAGTGTGGTAAATCTCACCACTTTGAAAGATCAACTCTGACATCTACTTCATAATTTTAGGCCTTTTGATGTACTGGGAGGAAATAAAACAGTGATAGAACAGTTTGTCTAAATTGAAGCCCAACATCTACATGTACAATAACTAGTGTTCTTAAAGAGGAAGATGTGCCCAGGCGTACAGTATGGCTCTGAATGTTTCTAGTTGCAAGAATACTGGAATGGACTGAGCGAGGTAAAACCCTCTGCTGGAGTTGTTAACTGAGGCAGAGCTGGTACCTCCTTCCTTCAGCTTTACCCGTAAATGCTCCCTGTTGCCCTGGGAAGATACTTCAAGGGAAAGGTCATTCACCCACTGGTGCTATTTCAGCTATGAAATAACCAAAAAACCTCCACTCAGGAAACAAAATTTCCAGGAAGTCTGGAGGATAACTAAGAATGTACTACTTTAAAATAATTTTTTTAAAAAACATTAAATCATAGCAGAAATATTTTAAGAAGAGGAGAATTTCAGTTTCTTATAAAGAAATGCTGGCAAGATCTGCCCTCCTGGCCAGGCACAGGTATCATGACAGAAGAATCTTGAATTTCCAGGAGTTGGAAACGACATTCCTACCCTTAGCCACATACTACAATGGGAGGACACCACAGAAGGTGCTGTGCAGGATAATGGCATAGGAAGGACATCTGAGTCACAGGAAGAGAGGAGGTCTGATTGATGCACAGTCACTGGCCAGACTGGAGGAGGAATAATGGCCAGGCAATCTGAACCTTTAGAAAATCAACCTCAGTTACCTCCTGCCCAGTAGCCCCTCCCAAGCATGCCTTGGTTACCCATCCAGCAGCCTCCTCCTCACCTACGAAGTATACCACAGAACTGTAAACCATAAAAAGCTGAGAGAGAGAGAGAGAGAGAGAGAGAGAGAGAGAGAGAGAGAGAGGTGTCACTCAATCTATTCCAGGAAAAATGGACAGCCCTAGAGAAGATCCTCTTTGCTGACAACCAAATTACCCAAAGGCTCCTTCTCAGTCCTCAGCACCACATCCCAGGCCCCCAAATATCTCTTCTCCCCCATTCAAAGCCTGCTGTATAGTCTTATACTTACAGAATTAAATCAAACCCATTACTCTTAAGCTGATGATAACCTTGATTTCCATCTACAGCACATGAAAACCCTTTTTCCTGTCTACATGTGTTTGGCAAAGAAGATGCTATTTGATGGCTAAGTAAGAAAAGGTTTCCCAGGAGAGGGTTGCACTCAGAATAGAATGCCAGAGTCTCTCACAGACACATGATGATGGTCAAGGTAGGGTGGGTAAGTGTGAATTCTAAGCATATTCTTTAGACCACAGTGGGCACACAACAATATGAGGTGCACTTCCTTGCTGCTAGAGGAAATAATTTCTCCAGATAGAGCCAGCAAGGGAGAGGGTTAAATTCAGTAGAAAGACATGAAATAGAAGGTATATTTTCATCAAAGGCACACAAAATTGATAACTACAGTACAGGAAAAAAATAAGACTTAATTCCAAGGTAAGCCACCTCAAACTTTGTTGAATACTCAGAATTAAGGGAAATGCACAAGAACACAACCATGCCACTCTGGTTAGAGTGGGAGAAATGATCCCATAGTCCTCACTTTTAGGGAACTGAAATCAGCATTAGCTTTGGAGTATAACAGAATTGGCTTCAAAGGCAACCTTGCTCATTTTGGCTCCTGCCCATTCAAAGCAGTCTGAACCTCAATTTCCTTCTCTGTCAACGAATATTTGCCGAGCAAGATTTGTTATAAGGGCTGATAGAGAAGGTGAATACATGTTGGTCAGCCAGCATAGGACTGAGCATACAGCTAAATAAATCAGAACTATTGTGATGATATGTTATATGCTCACATGAGATTAAATTAGTTATTTTCCCCCTAATCTTTCAAGTTACATTGTATGGAAATTATCATTTCCATGTAGCAGTTGAGAAACTGGGTTTCAACTAAATTATAATATGGCCCCAAAGTCACAAAATGACTTGGCATTAGGGCAGTTCTTTCTAGGACTCCCTTCCTTTTCTTTTGTTGTTGAACCTAGACGAGTGTCTCTAATTCCCTTACTCCTCACAGAGTGCTGCTAAACTCTGAGTAACTGACAGCATCCTCAGATCTCTCACTGCTGGAACTCTGTATGCTTATGTGTGTTTTGTATTTGACCTTGCTTCTAGAGATTCATCTTCATGGTCTCTGTTGTTTTATTGATAGACCTAAAAGAAAATTAGCATGAACTTAAGTTATTATGTCACTTACCTGCGTATGTTTAAGATGCAACAGGTTTCTATCCTCCGACTTTTAAAAAACAAGATGCTGGGCGTGGTGGCACACACCTTTAATCCCAGCACCTGGGAGGCAGAGGCAGGCGGATCTCTGTGAGTTCAAGGCCAGCCTGGTCTCCATAGTGAATCCAGGCCAGCTGGGGCTACAGGGAGACACTGTCTCAAAAAGACCAAAAACAAACAAAAACAAGATGCATGTGCAGAGTGCATCTGCAAAGCCCCTGAAGTCTATTCTAAGTTCTTCACTCAGCATCTACTTCCTTCCAGACACTCCTTTCCCACTTCATGTAAACTGACTCATCCTAAATCCTCTTGGAAGAGCATCCTGATTTCCCACCAAAGGGAGATGTATACCCTTGTTAGAAAAGTCCAACAGCCTTAGGCCAGGGAAGTACTATTTCCACGGGTTTCCTCTCTCATTCTGCTACTGAAGTGATTATGTTCCCTGAGCATCCACAAATGCCTCTCCCATCTGGAGGGTTAGTCCTAAGTTTGAAATGTGAAAAGAAGTGCTAGAGAACAGTGGACAGACACTTCACCCCAAAGTTGTAGGCCATGTATAACTACTACAATTAATAGAGCAAAGAACTGGTTTGTGATGTGAAAGTCACGTTACCATTTTCCTATGGAGCTTTCCCTTTATAAAAAAGAAACTCATGTGGAACCCAATAGAAGCTCTCTTTGCCTGAAGCTGTCAGTCACTTGAGCAAAATATCAATTGGTTCACTTAAAAAATGAAAGAACATAATGTAACAACCAACTTCTCCTGGCCTCCAAATTTGAAGGCTGAGTCATCAAAAACAAACCAAAATAAAACAAAACCCTTGCTATTCTGAAACCTGTCTTAAATCAATTTGATACCTTAATCAATTTGACAAACATTGTGGGAGTGGAGGGTGGAGGGGGTAATAGTGTGTGCGTGAATACATGTGTAAGTGCATGTGGAGGCCAGAGATTGACATCAAGTGTCTTTCTCAATTCATTTCCACCTTATTTTTTGAGACACAGACTCTCACTGAACCTGGAGTTCACTGATTTGGCAAGACTAGCTGTCCAGCAAGCCTCAGCAACCCTCCTGTCTCCGCCTACGCCTCCTTGGGGCCAGGATTATAGGTCCACAGTGACGCACCTGCTTTTCTTTTTTTCTTTTTTTAAGGCATGGCTGCTGGGATCTAAACTCGGGTCCTTATGCTTGTACAACAAGCACTTTACTGACTGAGCTTCCTCTTCATCCTGGGACATTTTTTTCTAAGAGCCACACAGTAAATAGTTTAAGCTTTCCAGACCACAGTGTCTGGGTTGACAATGACCCAGCTCTGCCACTGCAATAATAAAGCAGTCATAGACAAAATGTAATCAACCAAATTTGGATCTGTTCCATTAAAACTTTATTTATGGATGCTGATGTTTGAATTTCAAAGAAGTTTAACATACTTTAAAATATTGTCATTCGTTTGGTTTTCTTTTAATCTTTGAGAAATGTAAAAACCATTCCTTGTGTGTGGGCTGTACAAAAAGCAGGAAGGGGACTAGATTTAGCCCATGGGCTATGGTTGGCCAACCTCTGGCTCAATTTCAGCACATGCATCAAAATGCCCCAAAGCAAGAATCTCCACTTGCACAAGGACCAGCTCCATGGGGACTCCTTCATGCCTCCTAGGGTGGGACTTGATTCCTAGGGGTAGCTCTGGGCCCACTTCTTCAAAACGGGGCTCATGTCATTAAAATATCCAGAAGACTTGATGAAGGATTAGGTACTGATCTGTTACTCACAAAATGTCATCTTCATCCTTTCCCTATCCATTATCACTGATCCTGTATTTCTGATTTATTCAAAGTAAATTCTAAATTCTCAAGTTCATTCCACAGAATTTTTCCATACAAACGACAGGCAAAGTTTCCACATTCCCAGTCAGCTTCAGCTTTTGTTTACTCTCTGGTTGCAAAATTACAGGAATTTGAACGGTAATAAAGTTAGTATTCTAATCCAATAGAGATAAGAGAATACTCTTGTCATCTATCAAGGAATTACAACTCCATGCTGATAACTTTATTCATTTATTCCTGGAAAGTAACAGTGCTCAGTCTAAGGACGTGTGGGAAGGATAGAGTTACTCAATATGAAGCAAGCTCCTAATAGCTAAAGAATTCTATAGGCTATTTCTCAGAGTGGGGTCATGAAACATCTCTATGCTTGGTATCCAGCCTTTCCCTTTCTGTTCCCTCCAGTTGCTGAGGAGTAGAAATGCTTATTTGGAAACCACATGTTCAGATAAGGTATTTCATCTTTCTTTCCAACAAAAAGCACCTAGCTTCTTGGATGAGCATTAGCCACCCTCAGGCACACTTAAGTTTGGAGTGGATTTGGGTTTGCACACCCAAAATTGTAAGTCACCACTCAAATTCTGATAGTGATGGGAATGGAGAGAAAACAATGACCATACACACATACACACATCACACACATACACACAGAAAATCCAACATCACACAAAGAATTGGTATAACAGCTTTCAGGACCCCAAGCCTCCCCACACCCCTGCTCCCACACACATCACACACATACACACAGAAAATCCAACATCACACAAAGAATTGGCCATTCCAGTGGTCAGAGACAGAGATACTTTTTTTCAAAGCTGAAAATACACAATTTCCAAAGCAACGTGTCACTTTCTAAGTAGAACCTCAAAAGTTTCTGTCAAGTATGATGATAACCTTTGGTTGCAAAACACAGAATTCAGAAACCACTGCTAAGTTGTAATGGGGAGAGGGGAACACATAATCCATATGCTCTGTCAAATCAAGCCAATTTTTATTCCTTTGTATTTGAAAATACTAAAGTATAGTGAACCAACTTTCCTGGATTCCTGGAATTGGAGTCATTTTTGGATGAAGGATTTTAACTTTTAAAACTAGGACAGGCTTATTGAGCCAACTATGAGGAGTTTGTCACCCTTGAAAGTCCCTTCTAGCTCTTTGGTCTTAAATACAAAAAAAGAAAAATCAGTGCATCACCTGTCATGAAATTGCAGCCCTATCCAAAAAGTAATGGGACTTCTAACACAAATCTCAAAAGACAACTGGCAACAGAAATATTAAAGATAACCTTTGAACCATTTTTTAATTAATCTACCATGTCTACAGCACAAATAGACATCAGAGTGATAGACAGATATTCTGATTAGTGCCTATCACCTGTACCCCAAAACTTTGTCAACAAAAGTGTGCCTTTCAGAGCCTTCCCTCGGCCTCAAAGATTCTTGAAGACAAAAGCTTCTACACTAAATCAGTATTCTGTTATCACAGGCTGGGTATCATATCCATCCCAGGAAGAGAGGCCACTGCAACTTCACCAAAATAAATTTAAGAATGTAGACCCCATTCATTCCCAAGAAACTGACGCTATCAAACACACCTCTAGTGGCTCTGCACACCTATGATTGCCTTTTAGTACAGTAAATCAGGTTCATTCACCACAAAGCCTGAAGGGTCCATCATGTTTCAGATTAAGATTCAGGCCAACTGTACTCCCCCACCCTTTGCCTTCTCTAGTTCCCAAGTCAAATGCTCTTTGGTGGTTTTCAGGGTGATGATCTCTGAGCCCTACAGGATCTTCTTTCACAATGAAGACTGGGGCTTCCTCAGAGCATTCATCTTAGAAAGACCTACAACACTAATTAATGATTGACACCAAAAGGAAGTTCCAAAACGTTTTGACTGCTCAGATTGAGCAACTAGGAGAATGGGTGCAAAGATTAATATAAAAAAAAAGTATTAGAACATTTGCTAGGCTTAGCCGGTCACTGCTACCCAATAAGCAGGTTGTGTTCCAGAATCACAATTCCTGCAGCTTCTGCTTCCCAGATGAATATAAAATATAATGATAAATATGTCATTATATCAAATTGTATCAGAGGCTTTTCTCCTAGAGGCCCTAAATATTCCATCTAGGAGACTGATGATTCAAAATTAAATTCCAAGTGAATCAACCTTTAGAAGTTGGTTATAGAACAGCAAAAACAGAGAAATCAGACAAAAATCTCTAACAGTGCTTCTTACCTTCTTTTTGGAGTGATTTCTCTCGTCCTCCTTTGTACCTTTGCTATTTTTCCCAGCACGGGACACCTTCTGGTCCCCAGACTGCTTTATGGTGATCTTGATCTCAGGTGGACATATATAGTTCTCCAGATTTTTGGGAGGTTTCTTAGCCCTCTTTGTGGTCTGAATCTTCAGCTTCAAACTCCCCTCAGTGAAGTTTGCCTCCTTGATGGAAAACTCCTGCTCTTCCAAGCCATCTCCAGCCACCCATTTTTCACTGTCTGCATTAGAGTTGGAATCCACATCCCGTCCTGAGCCCAGTTCATCCTCTTCCTCTGGCTCCATGCGTTCTCCACCCACAGGGATGTTTTTCCCAGGTCCAGCAGCAGAAAGTAAGGGCTCTCCTGAGCAGCCAGGAGCAGCCGGGGACTTGGATGAGGAGGCTGGCAGGAATTCCGACTCACCCCCTCGTTGCCGGGAGCTGCTTAAGACTTCCCTGGACTCCATGATAATCCTACAGTCTTCAGGAGTTCTCAGAAGGGGAAAGGGGGAAGGGAAGACGAAAAGGTCAAGAGAGGGGACACCCAAAATTCCAAAAACAAAGTCGTCCAGCTGTTATGCTCAGTGTCCCAAGGATGGAGATATGGTGAGGTGTTCAGAAGAGATCAGATCTGCAACTGAGAAGCAGAGAGACAATTGGCTATGGTAAGAAGGAACAGGACCCCAAAGATAGCCCACCCAAGCTTCTGAAGTCCCTTCCCACTGGCCTATGACATCAGAAAAATAGACAGAAAATCATTCAGAATGTGCACACACAAGATTATATTAGAGCACATGGAAACACTCTCACATGCCTTCATAATGGGCTTTATTAATTTTTATGGCCGCAGGCCCAATAATAAAGATAAGGGGCTGAGTCCTCAGCCAGTAGCAAGCCAGGGGTTTGTTCTACTGAAGCCACAGCTGGCTGAGTCACCAGGTAAACCAGCCATGATGAAGGGAAGTGCTGATGCTCAGGTCTGTGGCAACCGCTGACTGGCTTCTTCCGTCACTTCCCTCTTCTATATGAAGAATAGTTTACAAAGCGAACACAACTCACAGTTGCCTGTGTGTGACAAACTTCCACCCCTCCAGAGGTGGGGCATTTAGTTTGCCTTACCACTGTCCTTTGTCAGTTTTTAGTATACATTATTTCAATTACACAGTAATAGTTTTTTCTTTATTTGCTTTTGGGGTTTTGTCTTTTACTCTGGGAGACAAAGTTTCATTTTGTAGCCCAATCTGGCCTAGAACTGACTGGGTAGTCCAGGTTAAATTCAAATTGGGGGCAATCCTCCTGCCTCAGCCTCCTAAATTCTGGAATTGTAAGTGTGAACATGGCAATATATCTCTTAAATGCAAAACTTAGATGTGAGAGTTAAAAGAAACCGAAAAAGATTTCAATAGGAAATCACTTATAACACTGTGATTATTTCAAAGCAAACTTTAAACTGTTTCTACCAACACAAATGAAAGACATTTAATCACTTCAATTACGTAGGTAAAAATAGCCATTTGTGCAATTTTAATTTCCTTTTTCATTCTCCCTCCCTCCTCCCTCCCTCTCTCCCTCCCTCCCTTCCTTCCTTCCAGACAAGGAGAGAAAAATCGGGTTCTCTCTATATTCTCACAGGATCAGGCAAACTATCCTTCCTTCTTACTCTCTCGGTGTCCCTTTATTCCCTAGTTCAGACTCATAATTGCAAAGACCAAAAGCAAGCCCAAATGCCCATTTGTAACAGAAAGGCTAACATCTCAAAGCTATACAAAACCTCAGCATACCCTATCTTTCTACCCTGAGGCTGACATCTCTTCACTTCCAAACCTTCCTTCTTGCACCACTGAGCACTCTCCCCAATTCCAGCAGAAACTTCTTATTTTGGGTTTCTCCCTGTGGGTCCAACAATTTAAAGAGCTGGCCAGCAAACGTATCTAGAAAATGTGCCCAGTGATGCTTGAGAAGACATGTTGAGAGCAGCCAAGAACTGGAACATGACAACAGAGTGTATGTCTTCTCTCTTTCTGTAACCAGGACATTTTCAGCTAAAATCCTGAGAGGCAGCCAAACAGAAAGATAGCTAGAACTTCCACATGACCCTGATCCCCTGAGAAGTTCAGAAACACACTTCACATCCAAGAAATGACTCAGTTTGTAGAAAGACATGTTCACAAGTGGTTCCATTTTGAGGAAAAAACAATGAATACATTTTTATTCTGGAAAAGATGAAACTTCCCTAGTAAAACTATAAGCACAAAGACCACAAAAAAAATCCATAAAAGTGAAAACTGAATTCAACAATTGTTCTGCAAGTCCTCCAAAGTTCCAAGATATAATGAAAATATCATCCTTCCCCTCATGAAGGTTGCACTCTTGTTCAAAGATTTAAAAAACAACTCTCGACAGAACAATACTGTAATAAAAGACAGGAACAAAAAGAGAAGGATGATTTTTTTCAGTTGGTCAAGGATAAGAAAAACTCCATATATAGGAAAACTCCAAGGACAGCACAGGCTCTTGGGCTTTTTGAAGACAGAGTATTAAAAGAAATAAAGAAGACAACGTGGGGCAGGGGGAGCTACGGTGATGGATCTGTTGTTAAAGTGCCTGCCATGTAAGCCAGATGACCGTGACGGAAGTTCAGATTCCCAGAACCTGCTTCATGAGCTTGGCTGGTAGGTGGTGGTCTGCTTACAACTCCAGCTTCATTCAGTGGAGACAGTGGCTCCCCAGAGCAAACTAGCTAGGGAGACCAACAGACATCAATCTCGGGCCTAGACACATATGAAGACAGGAGTGTGTACACACAGGTGCCTACATACATGTACACACATTCTACATACGCATATATATGAAGAGAATAGGAAAAAAGGAAGAAAAGCAATAGCAGACAACAGGCAGGGCAGCACGAGACGAGGAGGGAGCCAGGCGCACAAGGGACTGTGCTTGGCAAAAAGCAGGCTGATGTGTGGATAAAGAGTGTGGTACAAAGCGAGAGGTGTGGCAAATAACAGGATACAGCTGGATCGTGAAAATCCTTGAATGATATACTGGTGAGTCTGAATTTCATCTAACAGGTAATGAGAAGCTGTTAAGGAAAAAGAAACTATCAAAGCTCAGCTTTAGGGAGTCCAGCCCTCACACCGCATGCCTGAATTAAGGAAACCTGATATTAAAAAGATAGTTGACCCACTGCTGAAATTTAACTCTGGTTGTTTGAAGACCTGAACCAGAGCATTTGGCATTTTTTATAACAAATATTATTCATAAAGCAGTAATGCCATTTCAAATTGTCCCAGTCTTTAAGAACATATCCATCCCAGGCCTCACATACTAGTCTCACTTTAAGAGTCCAGTCTTGGGCCATATTAGCCACTAACCTGCAGTGTCTACTCAACTCAAACCTGTCTCCACAACGGCATGACATACAGAGTTCTTTCTGCACTGATATTTTCATAGAATTGGTTCTTCTATCTGGTTTCACTGACCCTCGCAATACCTAGCATATGACTGGTGTTTTTGTATCTGTGGTAGAGCTAGAGAGATGGATCAGTAGTTAAAAGCACTGGCTGCTCTTCTGGAGTTCAGTTCCCGGTTGCCCAATTCCAGGGGGATCCAACACCTACTTCTGGCCTCTGAGGGCATTGCATGCAGAGGTGCACTTACATACATGCAGGCAAAGTATTCTTATGCATATAAAAGAAAGTAAATTTAAACATCTGTAGCATGAAGGAACGAATGAAAAAAGTAACAAGCCAAACAGATCTCAAACCTTCCCATATTTCCAGGTTATGTCCATCTTTACTTCTCCGTAGTAACATTTTTACAAACTCTGGGCCATAGCACTTACTCTGTGGCCAGACTTACATTCCACTTAGCTGTATAGACTGCCACTAAATGCCAGCCTTGAATTGTCTTCTAGTTGTTTTGAGCACACAAATCTTATTTTTGCAATTCAACGGCAATTCATTCTCAGGCTGAGGCCAACTGTGGTTGAATAATGCTTACATTCACTTCAGTTCCACTGCAGGGTTTTTAGAAGTTCTTTCTGAATGAAAATGCATTCACTCCCTGACAGCTATTCAAAGTCCTATGTTCAAATTACTCCCACAGTAGCTCCACCCACCCAGGAAGCTCCTGCCAAATTTCCTGCCTATCCAGGGGATAATGATCCTGCTTCTGAGTCCACATGAGCCCCTCACCTTAGAAAAATAAAATAAAAAAGCTTTCAAAAGCACAAAGCAAAGAAACCTAACCTGTCTGTTGACTTCACCAGCATACAAAGCTGCTGTTCACCTTTAGCCATCCCAGCACACACCTGCCAGCCCACATGCACAGTTCCAAGTTCCGTGGTGAGTCTGAAGAACCACCAGTCCTCTTGTGATACACCCCTGCCAGCACCCCACGTGTGAGCACATGCACGCAATCACAGAGCCCGGGCGTGGGGGGAGCAGGGGTAAGGTGAAAGCATTTTGACCTGTCACATTCCTGCAATCAGCAGCTGGTCCAGAGGGGGCAGCACACAATGAACTCTCTGTACTCACTCAAGCCTCCAGTGCAACAGCAGTTACCGCTTTTGTGGCTGCTAGCAACTCACATGGGTGACTGAAACAGTAAAATTTGCTTAGGAAATCACTATTGAGCAGGTCCTAAGGAAGCAGCAGGGCAAGGAAGGAGTTCTCAGAAAGAACACTGGGACAGAAGTGTGGCAACTTTGTCTCTACTCCTGGCTCTGCCATGCAAAGGCATGGAGATTTCTGAGTTCTTGATCTCAGTTTTTCCTCAACAGCAAATGCAGTGGCGTCAAGGTCCCACCCACACTCATTGCTCTGTAGCTGTACCTGGTACAGACATAGGCCTATGGGGACACTCCAAATTGAAGAGTTTGAAGCAACAGCGGCAATTCTCTAGTGGCCAGGGAAAATCAGCATAGCTAGATGCTCCTCATACTCAAAGGAGTCCCAAATAGTATATCCTCTCTCCACTCCAAATCTGCACAGTGCAATGATTTTTTTTTTTCCAGTCTAAAATATACTGCTGCCTGGGGAACTCTTACTTATTCTAAGCCCGTTGAAAACAATGCCAGTTCCCAAGCTCCACTGTCTGAGTCAGGGTACCAAAGGCGGGCTCAGTACTCTGGCTTTCAGTAGCTTGTAGGTGCTTCTAGGTTGGGGAGTCTGAGAACCAGTGCCTTATGCTTCTCTGTAGCATTTGCATACCCTTATTCAGTGCCATGACCACCGTGTGCTTTTATTCTTTATTTTCCAAGTATCGCCTTATTACAAAGGTACTTGGAGTCTTTTGAAAAAGGTATCAGTGGCATTTGAACCATGTATACCATCTCAGCACCTCCACAGCATCTGACACACAACACTCAACAAATATATATCTGACTGAATTAATCAATGAAAAAAACTAACTCAAGCTGGGTTCCCAGCCTCATCTACCCATCTTACCACCCACATACTGGCCACTGTCACCCTAACTGCTGCTTTCCAAATCTACAATATGGCAGAAACCGACAAAGCCCTAGGCCTAGTCAGTAGGAGTCAAAAGATATGATTTATGTGCTTCATTTTGCCTCTTGGGATCCCTCATGAGACCCCTGTCAGTCTCAGTGTCTTGGCAACAAAATAGGAAAGTGGCGTCTCCCTTACGCTCCTCTTTAGGGTCTAGTTTACAATTGAATTTTTTGGTAGTCAAATTCTATGCTGCTTCTTTTAAAATAAAATTTGTAAAAGCACACACAGTTCACAGAATCTAAAAGGCAAACAGGAATCCTGAAGAGTCCTCAGTTCCCTCACACCCTCAGATCTCCACGGACTTTGCAAACTGCCACAATACCGGGGACTTCGCATCCATTTTGATAGGTTAAAAAGCAGTAGGCTGACTATGTATTTTCTCAGGTTACAACTTTTGCTTCAAAACTCCTCAGAATGTCTGTTAATACTTAAAAAGAAGAAAAAAGTCAAGGTTGTCTAAGTTTTGCCTTTTTTGACTTGGCAGGCAATTTGTTTCATGAGTTTTTTAAAAAATCCTTTTTATGATTTTTATTTTATGTGTATGTGTGAACTGCCTGCATGTAGGTAAGTGCACCTGTAATGTGCAATGCCTGCAGAGGTCAGAAGAGAACACTGGATCCCCTAGAACTGGGGTTACAGATGGCTATGAGCCACCATGTGGGTGCTAGGAATTGAACCCGGGTCCTCTGCAAGAGTAGCTGGTGCTGTTAATCGCTGAGCCATCTCTCCAGAGCCCCTATTTTATGTTTTTTTTAAAAAATATTTTATTTATTATTTTTATTTCATGTGTATGAGTATATTGCCTGCATGTATTTTTTATGTAGTGTGGCTCTGTCTCTTCTGGATTTCTGTCTCTTCTGGATTTTTCTAGAACACCAGGAGCCATGTGGCTCTGTATGTAGCTCAGGCTCTTCCTAGCTTAGGATTGTTCTTTTCAATTACTCCTGTAGTTTTGTGGTTGTTGTTTCCATTTAATGTTTCTGGCTTCCAAGTTCCCATGATTCTCAGTTTAGCCCTAAGACTTAACTTGTCCTCTCCGTCTCCCACTTTTGGTTATTCTTCCTCATGGGTTTTCTTTCTTTCCTTTGCATTATGGGAGATCATGCTCATATCTGTCCTCTGTAATACAATTTAATTAGATTTTCCAGGCCCTCTTTGCGTCTACTGTGTTCACTGTGGATTTTCAGTTCTGCAGTTGCTCCTGCAGTTGGGGCTGTTCTGCCTTTGATGCCCTCTGCTAACAGCTGCACCTTGGGCTTCTTTGTATTTTCGGCTCTGATCCTACAGGGTCATGCTTCATCTTGTTGAAGATGCCAGGAGTTTTAAAAATTATTCGTATTTTGCTATGATCATAACTGATTCCATGATAGTGTTCCTTTTATCTTGTTTTGAGTGTTTTCTCCCTTCAGGCGTTTTGTTGTCTCCTTACTCACATTCTGAAGAGGAGAGAGTCACAAAGAGGAAGCATTTACCTACAGAGAAAGTATGATGTTTGCCTGTGAGTCTCCTTTCCATCCACCACAAAGCCAGCCAAACCTGGCTGGTAACAGTTGTTATCTCAGTGCTAGAACAGTACCATGGAGTACCAAAGCTGGTACCTATGGAAGCAGAGAAGCTCACCCTGTGAGTTTCTTCCCAGTTCCACATTCGATAGAGTCTAGCCAGTGGCTTGACAATCAACGGTGGGAGTGTTGTCACCACAGGAATCATGAACTCAGAACTTTCATAAAAAGCCTGAACTATGTGATGCTAAGCATATCGACCTATATTCTATTCTTCCGCTAGACTGCGTGGGGATCTTCCACTAGATTCTCTGAAACTCTGAACAGTAACATCCATTGTAACAACTCCTTAGGTCTACCACAGAACTCTTAACTGAAGAAATATCTGCACCCAGAAGTCAACGCTCTACTTCTTTTCTTCAGCTCTTCCAGCCCTGCCCATTTGTTCTCTGAGAGCTATACTATTTGAGAATGTGCGGAATGCTTTGGAGAGAAAATAGTCTTTGGCTGCTTTTATTAATCCACTCACAAGGTAGAGCTGAAGACTGTCAGTTTTTCTTCTTGACAGAAATTATGCATTGTATTTATTATGTGTTTAGAATCTACTGCCAAATGTTGCTGGGTCCTTGTGTATGCTAAACGGGTGCTCTAGAGCTGAGGTACATCCCCAGTTCTAGAAATCATGTGTTTCTGATCTTGGGAGGTAAATGATGTGGAAGGATGGATCATAATCCTGCTCCACTATATAAAATGGGAAATAATTATGTTTTCAATCTACACTCACTGACCTATAGTTAGAAAATATCTTGTCAGATTCTATCAAGAGATAGACTTTGGCAGTCGGGGTGGCTGACTGTTCATATCTGCTAACAGCATTTAGGTGAAAGTAACAGCAGCTTTTCATGAACGGCTACACACACACACACACACACACACACACACACACACACACACACCTGGAACGTCCTCTGATGCCCTTTAGTTAATGCTACTTCACTGCCCAAGGTGAGATCAAAGGCTTCTTCTCTGTGCTGTGCACATCAAGTCAGCACTCCAGTTCTGTGTCTTTGTAACACACAACACACCTCCCCTGGCACTTGTATTGTGATTGACTACTATACCACTCTTAGGTTTACCTCCGTTCCCACTGGTTACAGGACGCCCTCTGAGGGTAGCACCTGTGTCTATTCCGCTTACCTGGATACCCCCAGTGCCTCACATAGTTCCTGATACATAAAGAGACACTCCAAATTCTTCATTCAGTGAATGTTGAATGAAAAGTTGTGTCAAAGTACAGCCAGTCATCCTTTGACTCAGATGCCTGTGACTCTGAGTGATGTTTCTTGAAATCCTTCCTGCTGCCAAAATTCCAGGAATAAGTGTTCCATAAACACTGGTAAATGGATCAAGTGACCCAACATGTACCTGGCTCTCAATCAGCAAGAGTAAAGATAGCCTCACACCATGGTTTTTAGACATTGCAAATATATCAGTCGTCTATAGCAAAGGACAAAGCTCCAACCTGGCAGCTTTTTCATACTCTACACACCTGTGAGGTACATATTCCAGGTCACATTTTTACCTCCTGCAAGCAGCCTTGCTTGAGTTCTTCACCCACCACATCTTCTAGCAGCATCTCCTGAGCTCCCTTGATGTATACATTCCCCTAGCCTGATGGCCGTTCTCCTTTCTCCAGAGGTTTATTGCTAAGTTATCTCAAGAACTAGGTCAGGTTTCACCTTCATCATGAAGATGAGCTGAACTGACTTTCAACATTACTTCTTGCATGCTCTTGCACATTCACACAGGAGAGAGGGAAGCCTTGCTCTCATTTCGTTGGGCACTCTACCTTTGATCAAAGCACTTGACAAACTGTCTTTCAATATTTCAGTATAGTTTATCTTGCCCACCAGACTAGGAGCTCTATGAAGGAAGGAAGGAGATGTTTTGAATGGGTCGCTATATAGTTCGGCGCACAGGAGAAGTTGTCCAGCAGTAGGTGTTCAAATCATGCTTCTCCTTGAAAAGAAGAGTGAAACTGGAGGCCACAGGATTAGATTTTTTTGCCCGTCATCACTATGTCCTAGGAGATATTTTTTTAAGCTATTTAAATCTCATTTGGAAATTGGGTAATAATCCTACCTTGGGGGCTGCTAGAAGAAGTAATTGAAGATAAAACATTAAATGAGATCATAATTATCTGTGATCACTTTAGTAAATGTTCACATTTTCTGTTAAACTTGACTTGGTCCCCTAGTCCACGTCACCCAAGTTAGTATTTGGTTAAGTACTGCTTTTTCTTCTAAGATCCCAAATAAAGCCCTGTGGCACCCAGGCTGAAGGTCAGCCTTCTCCACACCCACACACAATGGGAAACACGTACAACTAGTTGAACTTGTGCCTGCTAACTTGGGCATTCTGCTGTTCTTTGAGTACTGCTCTTTCTCTTCCTAAGATGTCTCACAGAAGTAATATTACAGAATTCAGCCAGAACATTCCTTTTTCTCCCCACTTCATTTATTGAATAAGATGGGGGCATACAGTAAGCTCCAGGCCTCCTTCCAGCCTGGCATTCACAGGCACTAAGGATCATCTCCACCACTTAGAAACCAGAAGCTCTTTATAGGCAGGGCTGTTTCTTCCATAGTTTTATCAGCTCCTGCTGGTTCTGCAGCTCTGCCTGTCTGGGTTGGCTGAGCTGAACTCAAAACCCAGCATATGACATCAATTCCAGCGCTTGAAATCTCCATAACAGGGAAAGAGGCTGAATCAAACTTCTGAGCCCTGAGGTTAGACACATTGTTGTCTATTAACTAACAATTCTGACTTCTGACTCTAGTTGCAAAAAACACCACCTTCATACAACACAACACTATAGCATGAGCCTTGGGTCTTGGCTCCTGGGAAAAGTCCCCTAGGGGCCAGTCCTCAAGTTTGCCTGCTGAGCTCTACCAGTGGCATCCTACTAATTACCACTCTTCTTCCATGGGGTCAAGGAAAAATACTATCACAATAAAAACAAGGTAAGTATCACCAGTGGTGGGTGCTGAGCTCACTACACTGACTATCAGTTTAATCCATAGAGAGCCCTATGATGCCTCAATCCTGTCCTCAATGTACAGACAGGGAAACAAAGGTCCAGAGAGGTTAGTAATTTGCTCATGAAAACACACTGCCTATGTGAGATCCACAATTGAATCCAGATACACTAGAGCACTGAATAAGATTTAAGTCAACAGCAAGCTGCATGTATGATGGTGGTTCCTTAAAATTATAATGGAGCTGAAAAGTTATCATTTAGCAATGATGCAACCATTGTTATATCATAGTACAACATAGTACACATAAGTTTTACATGATACAACATGAACAAATCTACTTCAATGCCAAACAGTATGGCACATAAAATCATGTTCCACATACAATACTTGATTATAATAGTAAAGGACTACACTACTAATTCATGTATTTTTCTGCTCTATACTTTTAATCATTATTTTACTACATTTTCTCTATCTACTTAAAAAAAAGTGTACTTTTAAGCCATAGGCCATGTCAGAGCCAGCATCAGCTTCATCTCTTGACTGTATCCAGAGGCCGCCTTCAGTGATCAGTCTGTACCATCTAGGGTTAGCTAAGACCACTCTCTGATGCTTACACAACCACAAAAGCACCTAACAATGTAGTTCTCATGACAAATGCATCCCTGCTATTAATTGATGCATGGCTTTCATATCATGATTTATCTAAACATATCTATCTAAAACACAAACCTATATCAGTTTTTAATCAAAAGTTCATAGTTGTTTCTACCCACAGGAACTTAAAATCAGATTGTCAACTCACTTGCCACATCACCTGTTTCCTTAGCACTAGATTTCTCACTAGCTCATCCAATTCTCTTCATAGACAATTACAAGGAAAAAACAGCAAATAACAGATATGGATAGTGTCTAACAAGTATAGCCCTGTTAGAAAGTACTGTGATCATAGTAGTCCCAAGCAGGGTGGAGAGACCTACATTATAAAGATGATGCTCACATAGAACATGTATCTAGTACACTTGAAGTTTACTTGGATGTGCTATCTGATATAACTATAGCAGATACTAAAATGGGTAATCCAGAGATGTACCTACCCATTTTACATGTAAGAAAACTGAATTTCAAGAAATCACAATACCACCAAAGTTGAACTCCACATCAGCCACATGTAAAGGACATACTTATTTGGGATGATGAGAATAAACCAAACGATAGAACAGGTAATAAATCCTTAGTCTTTCTATCAAGGCCCTCTAATGTTGAGGCACATGTTCAGTTTCAGTACAAATTCTTCAACTCTTCAACCACATGATTCAGCAATTGCTTTTTTCATTGTCATTTGAACATCAGGTATAATTTGATACAAGTTATGCTTATGCTGCAAAGGAAGTTCTAGGCATACCACAGAGCTACACAAACATTCACTCCACTTCTCTTCCTTTATAATATTGCTCCTCTAGCTATCTTGAACTGTCATTTAAACATTGCATTGCTGCTGAAACTAGCATGTCTTTCTCCAATTATAAAGTCTTAGAACTAACTTCTGGTGTCATAGAGTATACTGTGCCACAGAATTGCCAATCCTTAATGCACATGCTAATAGGTAGCTTTATTGTTTGTTCTAAAGATGCTTCTTTTGAATTGCAGACTGGTGTTGGACAAGATGAAGAATAGGGTAGCCTAGTCAGAAGTCAGAGTTGTTCCAATGTCGTAGGTGTGGAAGACTCTGAGTAGCACACCCTCTTACCACTCAGGCCAGCGCTCCCTACTCTAGAAAACGGATCCTGGCTCTTCAGCTCAACTCTGGGAATCTGGAGCTTTGTTGACTTGTTTCTTACAGACCTATCCCACCTATCTTGTTGCCTGGCACTTGTAGGATGCTGTGTTGAACTGATCTCTCTCCTTGCACATTCCCAGGTGGATAATCTTCCAGCCTCTGCACCTACCCAAGACCAGCCCTTAGTTCAGGATGTGACAGTCCTTGAAGCCTTTTCTGATCTTCCTGTCCTCTGCTGGGGCCCTGGGCTCCCACTCCAAATAATTAGTTCAGAGCTTAGTTAGTCTGACAGGTTCTCCAGTCTTTTGTATGAGATCTTAAGCCATCTTCCACCCAAATCATGAGCAGAAACTTCATTCTCTGTGTTCCTTGTAGTCCCCCAGCACCTATCAGAGTCTGGTAACACTGTTTACTGACAATTTTTCTTTTTTAAATATTTTATTTATTATTTTTATTTTATGTGTATGGGTGTATTGCCTGCACGCATGTGAGGGCACCTGTGTTATGCAATGCCGTGGAGGTCAGAAGAGGGCTTCGGATTCCCCTGGAACTGGAGCTAAAGATGGTTCTTAGCCCCCATGTGGGTTCTGGAAATTGAACCGGGTCCCTTGCAAGAGCAGTCAGTACTCTTAACCGCTGAGCCATCTCTCCAGCCCCAGACAACTTATTTTTCTAAATCATAGTGCTGAAAAGTTGATGCATTTGTATTAAGACCCTGGTTAAACAGACAGAGTATGTCTTAAAGGTCCCTGGGTTTTGTTAAGTCATACCATGGACAGAAAATCTCAAGTCAGCAAGATGCTCCCTATGGGTAGTCAATGTTTAGCATCAGCTATACATTAGCTATACATTTAGCATCAGCTGGACCTTCCTCCCAGGGCTGCCCTGCTTTTGCCACATGAAGCACTTGTTCATGATTAGCATTCATTTTCTTGAGGTAATTCAAAATTCACACTTCAGCACACCTCTGCTTTCTATCAAAGTTGTTCTACTTCTAAGAAAGTCTCTCATTGATCAGCTTGCTCCAACAAACACATCCTCCTTGAAGCCTTCCCTGAATATACCTTAGCATGGATCACACAAATAACAAAATTCCACTTTGGAAAATGTTCCAAATTAGTTGTAGAGTGATGATTTTCATTTTAGGTTAGCATATCTCCCCAAATTTACTGTCTACTCTCTAAGAACCAAGGCTGCGACTTATAACAGACCTTTCCCTCTGAGGACACCTGAGAGAATGGTTCATACGAGCTGCAATGCTTAGAGCTTAATAAATATTTGTGGATCAAAACCTCATTGTAATAGAATTCCAGAAGACAGAGTAATGAGCAGAAAGAAGGCCCACTGAGCTTTCACATCAAATCATCCTTTTTTAGCCACGATTAGTCATCAACACTTTTTAAAAATAATAAATCAAAGATATAACTGTTCAAATAACAATAGGTCGCAATCATAATTAGCAACAACCGAATAGAACTTGCCACCCAGATTTCAGTGCTCTGCTACAAGAACATGGGTGTCCCACAGGCTCCAACAAGCATTCCCAGGCTACTGTGTTGTGCTCATCAAGTTCAGCTGATGCCAGCTCTCCATCTCTCCAAGTTTCAAGGAACTCTAAGCAGCTCCTTTCCACTGACAGACTGAATCATTGGCAGATAGAAACAACAATGAATAATAATAACAATAATAATTTACACAATTTGCTTGCTTTTTTTTCTTCCATTTCATTCCAAATCCTTTGCAAGATCCTGGGGAGAAAGTAAACACAGCATCTCAGCAGACTGCAGAGGCTTCCTTTCCTAAGCATTCAACTAGTGTTTTCCCAGATAATCAAGAAAATCCATGGAACTTTTACAGTACCTTAAGAAAAAGCCTCATTTTCCTGACCTTACCCCAATCCAATAGTGCAGAGAACTGTGGCTTTGGATTTCTTCTGATCCCACAGTGCACACAAAGCAACTCAATAGCCATTATTTAACATGTGCTCCCAGTGGCAGGGCAGACAGACAAGTCCTATGGGGATGGAGCAGATGGTCAGAAGCATAGACTGCCCTAACCTTCAAGCCGTTTAGGATCCACAAGGTGAAATGACACCCAGAACCCAAATACAGCCACTGCAGACATCCCAGATGCCTAGTGGGCACAGGAAACAGTGGTAAAGTCCCACAGGGACCACATCCTGGGCTTTCCAGGGCTGACTTTGTACAATCTCCTTTAGATCAACTTAGTGATTTCACCAAAGTGGGCCAGGTTTCAAAAGCAGCGAGGATAATTTAACCCTCTGCTTCCTTCCACATTACTTTTTATGGTCTTGCTTCATACTTACCTCACCAACTCTCTCCCCTTTTCTACAAGCCTGTTCTTCTCTAATGGGGAGCTTCAGATTTACTTTACCCCAGGGCACCAACTTCCCCTTCTGTAACTCTTTCAACCACATCAAACACTGAGCTAAGTACATTAATTCTCAGTGGGATTGGTTTGGACAGTTGTTGGGGTGCCATTACATGGGTTTGAGGAGCTCTGAGCTTTAAAGAAAAACTTTAAAATTCCTGTATCACTTATAGGTATAGAGACCCAGAATTTCAGAAGGGAATTCCCCTATCAATCTTTACCTTTTCACTACAATGGGTCAAGCTAAGGAGTAGCACATCAAAAGAACTTGTCTCTTATCATACGCCAATATGTGGCTAGCCCAGTATGAAACCCAGATCCCAAGCCTCCTTCTGGAATTTTCCTTCTGGGTGTCTTTCTCCGCTTGCCCTCCCTTCCTCTTCTCCACTGCACTGAGGGTCAGTCAGTCACTGAAGAGAAGCACTAGAAGATGGAATATTTAGGTGCCAAAAGGAGTGTGGCAAACAGGAAAGGCAATCAGAATTTTCAGAGAAAGTCAAGAGCTATGTGAGTTAAAGTGATGAGGAGACTCCAGTAGGCACTTAATAAGCGTTTGATTATTGAATGAACAAGTGAACCAGTCGCCGAAAAGACACCCTGTGGTAAAAATATCATTAACTCTTAGACTTTGAAGGAAAAGCTGAGATTTGGGGGATTTCTTTTTTCTCTGAAAGATAGCCAAAAAATATAAAAATTTGCATAACAAATTATTATTCATTCTGAGAGATCCTTCTGTGACTTCATTACAATGATTTAAAACCGTTTACCTTTAATATTCTACCTCTACAAAATTCTGTGATGGAGTCACATGACAGAAGTCAATCCTAAATAGGTAGAGGGTTTTGAGAGGGTCAACCTTGCAACCTTCCTGTAAAGGCCCATGATTAGCAGAGGCAAGGAATACAAGTAGCAAAGCATGGCTGGGTGCCAGGCCCCCACTTCAAACCAGAAGTGCTCTGGAAGCCCAGGAGAGACATTGGGAACTGGAGAATAACCAGTGCATCCTCAGGGCACCATTGACACCAGCTGCCCTAACAAGCAGATGCTCTGGTTAAACAGAACCAGTCAGGGAACCTTCCAGAGAGGAGGCAGCACCCCAATGAGCTGAGGTGTTGAGGTTGACAGGTGTCAGAGTGCTCAGTGTCAGCAACAAAACTAGACCGAGGGGAGTAGACAGCCTGTGTGTTGCTCCAAATGGGGTTCACTGGAAAACACTGTAAGGTAATTACTGAAGGTTCTGAACAGACAGGTCCAACCAGGTATCACAAGGGAAAGCAAGAAGAGGAACATGAAACAGTCAGCAGCCACAGGACTGTAAAGAACTTTACAGATTCTAAAAAAGTCAGGATTTGCTAACACAGGAATATTCCTATTCTTTTCTTTAGAGAGATTAGAAATAGTCCTAAAGATCACTTCTCAACCTCCTAGTATTCTGACGGAGCCCGTCCTCCTCGCTTTCTTTTCCCACTGCCTCTCTTCTACACAGTTTTGCACATTTTTCACTGTTCTCCTCATTCTTTGCTGAAAGAGCATTTCCTGAGCACCAGCACTTCCCTGAGTTCAGCTGGACGTCCCATGAGACTCCAAGCCTCATATACATGGCATAGTTGACACCTAATAATGCAACTCATTCAAGCATGAGTAGAATAGCTCAGCTGATTCATCAGAAGATTACATATATACATGTATACTGTTGAACACGTTGAATTACTAGAATGTAGGGCTTTGTGGGGATTCATCTTAGAGTGGGCCATAACAACAACAATCCCAGCACCGGTTTTCAAGAGGCCACATGGAAAATATCCCTGAGTCCCCACCCAGTATACTGGCATCATTTGCTTAAAACAGCAGAAGTTGCCAGTTACTGGTTTTTAACCCAAAGAGCATCAAAAATATTTCCTCAGATTTAGAGAGTACCCAGTAATGGGGTAAAACTACCAACTGTAACCAGCAGAAATTATGTGACATATTCCTTACACCCCCTATGACACAGGGAATGTAGGTATCGTCATCTCTATTTTACTGACTAGGTCACTGAGGTTTAAAGAGGCTACATAATTTGCAGGAGTCATTTAACTGTGGAAGTAATGAGGAATGATCCAGAGCAGATCTTGTCACTTCTGATGGGAGCCTGTTCACACTTACAAAGCCACATGGCTCCAGTTAAGCCACTAACTTGTATTATTTCAGGCATCCTGGTGTAGTCACTGCCTCATTTTCTGAGTGGAGATAAAATGTTTCCCTGGCTTCCTCCCTTAGGAGATTTGAGGGGGTGGGTATGATATGAAGATATTTTTAAGAAGAATATATGAAAGGGAATATTTTTGGTAGGAAAAGATAAGTTACATCAAGAGGCTATTTCTCCCAGCTGACCAAGCTCACTACTTATCCCTCCCCCTCATCAGTACTTGGAAAGGCTCCTGCCCACCTGAGGGCAGCTCAGCAGCTCAGCCTGTAAGTGCCTGTGCATCATAGTCTACCTTCATCCCACATGGTCCTGGGAGGGGCTGGCTGCTTCCTCTTAAGAGCTGGGCTGTTTGCATTGTTCACTAGACACTGGCATCATTTACTCAGAGAAGCAGAAGTTCTCTGAACCAAGACCATTGAAATGGTCTCCTCTGTTTACAGAGTACCCTCTAAAGGGACAAAACTCCAACTGGAACAAGAAGGTTGCTCTGCCTGTACCTATGAAACTTGTAGATGAGAACTCTAAGCGCCATGAACGTAACCAAATCATGAAAGGTCATTTAACCACAACTTGGTGTATTCTAAGGGAACACCTAAATCTAATAAGAGACAAGTGGAAATGGAACAGCAAACTCAAAACAGCAAGGAGGGCAAGCATCAACCTCAGACCTTCAAACTGTACACCCGGTGGCCATCTTCATGTGCTTTCTTTCAGCATGTATCAGGGCTGAGCTGGCCAAAGACTGTTCAGTTTCATGAAGAGTTTACAGAATACCAGTGTGGTAGCATACATCTTTAATCCCAGCACTTGGGAAGCAGAGGCAGGTGGATCTCTGTGAGTACAAGGCCAGCCTGGTCTACATAGAGAGTGCCAATAAAAGCTACATAGTGAAATCCTGTCTTTTAAAAAAAAAATGTAGAGCAATTCACATGCTGGTAACATTCATTACACAATTCCGGCTCAAACATTTAAGGAAAGTTAGATATTGAGTGCCCCTGAAAGGGCAATGTGTTAGAAGCTTGAGCTCCAGAGTACCACTGTTGGGAACTGGAGGAATTGAAGAGGTAGGGTCTAATGGGAGGTCTTTTGCTCATTAGGGGGTGGGGGTGCCCTCAAAGATGCTGCGATCCCAACCCCAGGTGAGTGATTCTGTTCTACCATGTTTTTGTTTTACTTAGTTTAGCTTAGTTTAGTTTAGTTTAATTTGTTGCCATGATGTGCTGCCTCACTAGAGTCAAAAACATCAAAACCAAAAGATCCTCAACTGACACTTCTGAAAATTGTCATTAAAAAATAAAATCCCTCTCCCCTTATATATTACTTCAAGTATTTTATTATAGCTGGCCCAACTTCCTAATATGGCACCAAATTGGATTTTGTCCCCTTCCTCACAGGAACCTGGGAAACAGGCAAAATGATATGTAGCAAATACTCTACAAGGCCACTTCTAATGCAATGCTATAAACCCTCCAGGACAAGAACATCGTCCTATGCCCTTGCCCCCACCGTGCTACGGTTCTTTCATACCACGGCTCTCTAAACAAAGTCCATCACATCCTTCCACTCAGTGCTCCGGCTCTGCAAGTCCTTGCACAATGCTAATGTGTTAATAATAATTTACCCAGTTCGTCTGGCAGGGGCAAAACTGAAGCGACTTGAAATGCCATCAGCAAAAAATTATTTATTTCTCATCCCTGAGCATCACAGAAAACAGAATTTCATTGGCTGGGTCTGTCTTCAATAGCTTTCTGGTTTTAATTAAAGCTTCACGTCTCCAAGGGAGAAACTGGCATTCTGGGAGGCCAAGGCCCAGCCAAGTTTCAGTGTCTCCACAGGAACCCAGAGAGGATGTTCTACCAATCCAAGTGAATTCTGCTCTTCTCCTCACATACACTACAGAAACTTCTGAGTAGAGACTAATACAGCTGAAAAGAATGGCCACGTTACAAGAACTCTCCTCTCCTAGATGGACAATTTTGTGCCAGAGAAGTATTGATCTGGCTCCTAATGGAATTCAAAGTTGAGATAGCAGCAGAAAAGGAAGAGGAAATCCAGAGGAGAGCGTCTACCTGTTTATTTCTTATTCAGCAACCCCACCCACCTCTCCCAGAGGACCATTTTCAACTAAATTCTACAAAGATCCCAAGCTTTGCTTTCCTCCTCTCCAACCTTCATTACAGTCAGCTACTTTGCAAAGTAGCTCTCTGCGAGTGGGGACCTCTTGGCACCAGGAGCTCTTTGCTTCCCTCAGGGATACTTCCTGGTTTTCCCTGTGGGACATCTAGAACTGGGCCTCTGAGCAAGGCCTTCCTATGTAACATTCTGATGTTAACATGCAAAAGATCAGATTACAACCTTTCCTTGCCTGGCTCTTCATGAGCATATAAGGCAACTAGTATTTTCTCCCAAGCTCAGGAGGCCCCCTTTCTAAGCAACATCATTGCCTAGATGCTCCTCCTTATGTTCCCTTCAAGCCATCCCTTCCCCCACCTCCTGTTTGCTTATTCCAGTGATACATTTATTTTTCCTGTTCAGAAAGGCAAGTCCCTTTCCCTCTGGCTCCTGACTGCCCAGGATCCCCACTTCCTACCCCAGCTCAGCTCAGGTTACTACAGAGACAGCAGCTCCACTCCAGTTCAGGGCCCAGCTCCAACTCCAGTTCAACTTCCTCAAACTGGGACTCTTTCATTTTTTTAAATTTTTAAATAGGAAAGGAGGATCATATGCCAGGCAGCACCCTGAGTACCTGGCCTCAGTGTTTTCTGGGACTACATTTTCTGCAGTTTGAAAATGACCTCTGTTCAACCATACTTGCTAGAAGGTGGGGCACAGACCAGAAGTACCTTCAATGGAAATCCCACTCCAAGCAAAGAGATCAGCCTCCTTCCAGGAGTTTAAGAACACTGCAAGCAAAGAAATCAAGAGAAAGGGGAAGGAGGGATCTGGGATTGTAAACTGGCTGCATCTTAAAGTGCTACAAACTTTCTCCTCCCTCTGGCTACTTGGCACTACCTTCCGTTGCCAGCAAATCTACCTCTAACTGGTGATAGAAGGGGACACTTTCCTGGACACCTAGGTTTGGTGAGATCTCACCAGAGTTGCAGATGTAGCCTGCACAGAGCATCCTTCCTCTCCAAGTCCCTCATTGCCACAGCACATGATTTGCAAACATAGCCGAGTTTGGATGGGACACATGAGATTTACCTGCATTAGAGGATGGGCCCAAATTGCCAGAGTTTTGGTGACAGCTGCTTTATGAAACCACTTTTCAGTGCAAATCTACAGGACAAAAAGTGAAGCAGAATGCAAGCTGAGAGGAAAGAAAAAAGAAGGGAAAGGAATGTAATTTTAAAAAAAAAAGTAAATTCAGTATTTCCATGGAGACCATGGACTCCAACCAAACTTTAGCAGGAAAAGGTGTGGATAGTTATGGGGTGGGAAGGGAGGGAAAAGTAGCTTCTGTCGAATTCTAGAATGACTTCCTTTGAGGAGAGTTTCTGCAGAGTTAAAGACACACATACATTGCCCTTCCAGTATCAGACACCAACCATGAGATTATCAGGGCAGTTTATTTGAAACGGAAACGAATCGGAAATCCTTCCTTCAACAGTTCTTTCAGACAGATGCACACGCTGAGAATCCCACAAAGACACATAAAGAGTAAGCGCAGCATCAGAGGGTAAGAGCAACCCCCTCCACACTCCCAGGACCTCTAGCTTCATCCCTACTTCCAAAAGCACAACTTTCCTGGTCCCCAATGAAAATATCTCTAGCTGGATCCAATTTCAGGACTGTAGTAAGTGGTGCAGGTCGGGAGGAGGGGGATGGAAGTGTGTAAGGGAGAGGAGCTGGAAGACAGCATTTCGGCAGTAACTTATTTTTTTAGAACCAGCATGCTCTACCGATCGGAAACTGCAATTACCCAACAATGCTTCCATCACAAACAGACACCAAAAGCAGCACCCCCGTTATCACCATCTTGCTAAAGATCTGCTCAGTTCAATTTACCTGACTTTGATTCTGGGGAACTTCTCCGACATATTTTGGTCAAAGAGATAATGGTTTGAAAGACAAAAACAATAAATCGATACTGAGGGGCTTCCTTTCCGGAGTGATTTCCCAGTGGAAACCACCGACGGGGAAGCCTGCCGTTGATTCCCAAGCCCGGGGCTCCTGTACAAACGCACACAATGCGTGCTTTCAAAGGCCATTCGCCTGCTTTAAAGGGAATTCCTGCCTTTTCACAACCCCCAACCCGGAGAGCACACAAAAAAGACCCAAATCTTCTGGTTAAGATTTTTGAGGGGAAAGACTTAACACATCCAGAACACAAACACACACCAACCTTCATCGGCTGGACCACTTCTTGCCTGTTCTTCTATTAACGACACGTTAGACTCAGACACATTTAAACAACCCCCCCCCCGCCCCATCCAACTAGGTTACAATGTAGCTCTCTAGCTCCACTTAACCTGCAAGTTACAAAGAGAGGGGGGAAATATCCTGCCGCCTTCCCACCCCTTTCCCTACCCCCTCCCTCTCCAGAGTCCACTCCACCAACGCCAAACCCGGCAGCCTCAGCAGCCGGCGGCAGGACCGAGGGAGGGTGCAGAAGAAGGGGGTGGGGAGGGGATCAGATTTGCCGAAACTCAATAAGCTCCCAACCCTCCAGCCCGATGCTTCCACCATCGCCGCCACCAACGGGCTACTCCAATTAAGTCAGCATCGCTGCAGACTCACCAGCCGGCGGAATCGCGCCCATCCCCGCGCAGCCTCGTGGGGACCTGCATCCCGCCCCCTTGGCCCGGTCTCCCCCTCCAGCCCGGTGCAAAGTCAAAGCCCCGGCAAGGCGATGTGAACTTTTGCATGCAGGGCACACACACCGCCCCCGGCCCGGCTAGCGCGGGGCCCGAAGCGTCCAGGGAGGCTGGGCGCCCGGAACTCCCGGGCCAAGGTCGCCGCGCTCGCTCACCCATGTCCCGGCGGCTCCGGCTACGCTGGCCCCGGCGCTCGCTCAGATTCCTTCTCCGGTCGCTCGTCTGAGCCCCCAAAGGTGCTGCTGCGGCAACTCCATGGCGTTGAGCATCTGTCAAACGGCGACGCGCGGGGCGGGCCACCCTCGCTCGGGGGGCGCCGGGGCCCCCGGGCGCACGCGCTTCCCGCCCGCCGCGGCCGCCTCCGCCGCGCCACCGATTTATGGAGAGAGATATCAAGGGGGAAAATGGCGTCTCCGGAGCCCGAGGAGTCCTGGAGTAATCACATTCACACACACGCCCGCACGCACACACACACTCGCACACACTCGCACACAGGCGCGCGGCGAGCCCGGCTAATTTTAGCAGGAGCCCCAAATATGCATATACATATCTCTACATATGTATCCTTGCATCTCTAGAAACCCCTCTCCCCGTCTCTCCGTACAATGCTCTATTTTTCCCTGCGCTCCGAAGGATGGATGGGAGGTTTACAAAATGTTGCCCGGCTGGGCTCGCAGGAGGCTGCGCGCCGAGGCTGGGGCGCTTTTGCTGAGCTGTGCAGTTCGCTCCCGCCGGCCCCGCCGCCGCAGGTCCGCCCGCCCGCGGTCGCTAGTGCAGCAGCCGCCGCCACCGCTCCATGGCCGCGCCCGCCCCGCGCCCCCTCCGCGTCCCCTCGCCGCCCGCCCGCGTCCCCGGCGAGCGCTGGACTGGGGTCGGCCGGTGTGCCTGCCTCCCGCGCCCTCTCCCGCGTCCCGGAGTCCTACTGAAAGGAAGGGGGAGGGCGTGCGCGGGGGAGGGGGAGGATCGGAGCGGCCGCGCGGCCGAGGACCCGGGGACTGCCACCCCGCGATCGGCCTCCGAGGGGGCACCGGCGCCCACCCCGCCTGCCCCGCCAGCCCGCGCCGCTGCCCAGCCGGAGCCCCGGGAAGGCTCAGAGCTGGCGAGCAGCCGACGACCTCCGCGACCACCCCCCGCCCGCGGTGAATCTCGGTCAATTGCGGGCAGCAGGGCTCTTGGCGGGGGAGAAGGAGAACAGTTCGGGGACGCGGAGCGGGGACCCCTGGCCACCCCCGCGCCCCTCCGGCTCCCCAGCGCCCTCGCGGCCCAGCGGCTCCAGCGAGTCGGAGTCAGCCTTAGAGACTGTGCGGCCGTGGGGACCGCCGCGGGCTGGGCGCGGGTTCCCGGGCTCAACACTGCCACTATCTGACACAACAGGGGCAATGTTGGGGGGGGGTGCGTGCAGAGACGCGAGACGTGATAGGCTCTTTAACTGGGTGCTCTCTTTCGTGTTTTTTTTTTTTTTTTTTTTTTTTAAACCTGGTAATTACATTTCACTTCCAGGGATTTATATTTTTTGTTAAGCTACTTGTTTGCATTCACATACTCGCGTGCATTCCTTGTGATTCCGGAGAACCGGACCCTTGATGAAGGGAAGGAGCTGGCAGGATGACAAATGCACTTTGACGCACAGTTCCCTTTGCAGGGTGGCAGGAATGAACAAGGTGGGATGTCTTCCTTCCTGACAAAGCATGGTGCTCTTTTAAACCTGACAATTTGTTTGGGGGCTGCAAAGGCCTTTCCAGGGCCACTGAGTGATGAAACCCCTCAGGGTCAGGTCAACGTCATAAGACAAAGTAAGAGAAATGTGAGGATTCAGGAGAGTAAACAGGGCTCTCCAAGGCCTCTGTTAAAATTGGGATTTTGAGAGGACTTCTAGCATAATTTATAATTGAAGATCATGGGAACTTCGAGAATGCTTGGACCCATGCCGAGGGGAGTGTTAGGGCGCCTGGGCGTCCCCTCACCTGCCACATCAGCCCCTGCCTACCTGGGGTTAGTTGTTGGTTTAAATTCTATCATAGGACACCCATCCATCTCTTCACCTGGTGAACCAAAGGAGACTGGTGATAGGGTGCTTACTGCCTCAAGCGTCTCAGAGGACTGCTCTGATTTGGCATGAACTTTCCCCAATACTGTCAAGGCAAGACTTCTTTGGGGACATTTCAATGGGTCTTGTACTATGCTTTCAATTGGAGCATCCTTATTAGTGGGAAAGTAATTAGGAAAACATAGGGCATATAAGCTGACGATAGAATCAGAAATCAAGGCACAAAAGCAAGGCAAACCAAGCATTCTCTGAATCAGATGGCCATTTGTTAATGCTCCCAGAGTTCTGGATCCTAGATCCAAGCCCACAGAAGACGATAATAGTATGTGGTCTATTTCCCACACTTACTCAAAGGAGAAAGTAACTCCAAGAAATCAGCATGGCTTTCCCATGGTATATGGCTGGCAGATGTCATCAGAACCAGAATAATAAACTTGTTGCCTATTGCTAAAATTCCTTCCCTGGAGGAGATGTTAACAATATCTTCCCTTCTCTGGAAAGGTCCCAACACAAACCAAGATATGAGTCCACCAAAGTTCACCCTGGGGAACCAGTGAGTTTACTGGGCTTACTTACAGAACATAGATGAGGGGTCATTTACAGGAGTGTGGGTGCTCCTGCAGCCAGCATGGATGATGGCTTCCCCATAGCCACATAGAGTCTCCTTCCTCTTGTCTTCTAGAGGCCTATACACTCCAACCTCTCCCAAGGTCACATGCAATTAGGGCAGAATTGCATACTACAGATTATGAGGAGCAGCCAACTGGATATTGCCTCAATCCTTTCTTCTATAAGGGGACATCAACAGCCAACAAGCCCAGCTGTGATGATCTTTTGCAAGCTAAACTCCTGAAGATGGTGGTTGTTTGGCCCAGAGAACAGTCTTGCACATTTCCCAAACCGTTTTTCTTAGTTTATTGACAAGATCTTCCATCCTACATTGTGTCCCTTTAAAAGCAAATACTTGAAATTCATGCCTTATTTTAAAATTCACTACAACAGTTGGAAAGTCTAAATGAGGTACAGTAGTAATAAGGTTTACCTAGAAGAATATTTAGTAGAACCCCATCATCTTAAAGATGAGGAAAGAGTGGACTATCCCAAGTCACTAAGGTAAAGTCATGAATGGATTCTGTGCCCCATAACTCCTCCTTAAAGGCTTCTTCCTTACACATGACTTACCTTCTAGTCATGAGGAATGAGAGAAGGGGAAGGCAAGGAGGGATACTCTCACTCTTTGTTCTATATATGTGAAGAAAATTTGCACATTCTATCTATACATATTTTAATTTACACTGATACAGTATATTAATATGCCACGATTTAAAAACAATAATCAAAGATTCCTAAACACCGAAACAGCTTTTCTGGATTGTCTGTCTGTTGTTAGCTTGAGACATGTCTTCATATCCTAGCTGAATGTCGTAGCTTTTTTCTCATCTTCTTCCTTAATGGACTACTTCCAGATTATCGAAGAACCAAACCCTGAAAGGAAAAATCTAAAGCTAGTAAAGAATTTAATGTGAAAAGACTGCCATACAGAACTGAGAAACGGGTGGTCTGAGCACTGGATGTGATCATTCATGGCGTACATCTCTTCTGCACAAGCTCCCTTTCCAGGATCATGTAGTCAACAGATTATTTTACAGTATGAGATGTGTTGATCCTCTGGTCCAATCTAGAGGTGCAAACAGCTCAATACTCAGCCCCCACCCTCACTAAATTCACATCAGAGAGGCAAAGACTGGCTCATAAATGTCTATACACAACTAATGTATGGGAAAACCAGAAATGAGATGCTTACAAGGTGCATAGCACACAGATGCAGAAGTGATGGGAAAGGGGAAGGGTCAGAAATCACGTTCTCGTTAATACTGCTGCATGTTTACTGTTTATATGCATTTAACATACTTTCACTCTCACTTTGAACACATAACTATTTTTTTCTATAATGTATTTCTTCAACAAAATGTAAAATTCATGAGAACTGAGTTCTGCCTTGCATGTTCATTGTAAAAAAATGTGGCTGAGAACCACTCTTCCATTATTATCATATAGTGAAATGCTGCCAGGTGGGCTGTTGTTTTGTGTCCCAGGCATCTAAGTGCCTAAACTATAAAACAGTCATAAATGTGATGCTCCTTCACCCAGGCAGTATGCCAGGAAAAATTCAAGACCCTACAGGATGGTCATATCCTACAGCACTTGAGGACTTGTCATATATAT
>NW_008360327.1:4826481-4836865 GCF_000622305.1 Nannospalax galili
TTCACAGCATTTTCATAGATAGAACAGAATGAGGTCAAGCCATCTATTCCTCCTTTACCAAAGTTGAGATCAAGTAGTATAATCAAATGCTTGGAATCAATCATTTCCCCTTCCTAGGTTCAAATATAATATTGATTCTTATCTTTTGGCAAAGTGAGGTTGCATTCTGGAACATAACACTTAACACTTATTTTAAAGGAGAATTAGCTGGCAGAACTACTGACACTTGGGATCCATCTTGCTTTTATTGATCTTGAGCAGACTCAGCATTAATAATTTTAACAAATGTTCCAAATGTTTCTGATATACTGCCAGTATTGAGACTTCCTGATTCAGTTGGGAGGACATTTCCACAATGTGATCAGGATGCTTGTGGAGCTCTGCCTGCTTATGTTAGGTAGCATAACAGACAATGAATGTGTCTGACTAAAGGAGGTGATAGGTGCCATGAGCTATGCTATATTTAGAGCTCAGGAGAAATTCTGAAAATGTAGAATTTGGAACTATGTTCTATGATGCAATGAAAAACTCGCACACCAGGTCATTAAGGAGACTTGACTTTAGGCTTATTTTGTGACTCTGTTCATCTCTGCTCCTCAGTTTCCACTTGGAGAAAAAAGAGAATTCTAAAGTCTTCTGAGGCCCACACCAACCATAAAAACGGCTTCACCTTTGATTTGAGGACAGGAGAGTCTTAGCAGGACAGACCGTATTGGGAACAGTCAGAGAGGGGGTGTGAAAGCTGCCCATAAATGTAAGAAAAGTATCAAGGGAGATCAGAATTTGTTTGCTTTTGCCTGGGGAATTATAACAACCCCCAAATAACAAAGGTTATAGGAAAATGAATCTCAGATCAACAAAATGGAAAACACTGCAACTGATCATCAGGTGAGAACAAACCACCGTACTTATCAATAAACCTCCTGTGCTGAGAAGCATGCCACAAAAAGACTAAATGTACCTTTATTTTCCTTTCTCTCAATCCACATACTATGAACTGCTTGAGGTCAAGAGTTTTGCATTGTACTTTCCTATCTTCATTGTATAATATTGTACCTGGCCCACTAGGTACTCAATAAGCACTAGTTATATGTCAAAGATACTTAACAGTCAATATGGCATGGAACCAGGGATACTGATACTGACGTCTGGTTGTCCTCAGACTGATGACATCCAATCAGTTATTGGATACTGTTCAGGAGGGACAGAAGGACATAGTCAGTGGCTTGGATATGAGTTTGGAGCAGTAGTTATTTAAAACTTCCAATATTTTAACATGGTCAAGCCTAACAATTCATTTTGGATGAGCATTAGTCCTGCATCAAAAATGAATGAATAAGTGAACAAATCAATTAATCAGTCAGCAAAGGATACCATGGAGACATAGAAATTATATCTTTGGATTCTTATCCTGCTCTAACATTAACTGATTGAGTAAAGTCAAGTATGGAATTTTAATCCTCTCTCCTTGAGCTTCCTCATTGATAAACTGAGAACCATGGTCTTTCCCAAAGCATAAATCATCATGACGCATAGAGGAAGTACCAGGTATAAATTTAATTATAAAATTTAATGATGCCGTTCAAGTACTGGCTTTATTAAATATGAGAAGATATCTAAACAACTTCTTCTAGATGCATCCTAATTCTGCTGCTCATGAGGGCGTGTCTTTCTCTCTTCATGAAGAAATAATCTAATTTCTGCTCCTGACCCCTCTTCAGAAGGATTCCTTTCTCCATTCCCTTCTTCTGATTCTACTGTGTTCAACCTCAAGGAGTAGAATGGTCTTAGGATACAGTTTTACACAGAGCCCAATGTAGAGCCAACCAACACTGGTTCAATATCAAGATTCTTAACAATCACTGAAATCAATTGCCACTGGACAGTGCTTTGGAACTAGGAAGGCTTTTCCCTGAAGATCCTACACATAGGCCAGTGCAGACAAAGGATGCAGAGGAAGGCGCCTTTTGGATGTCTTGTTCTAATTGAGGGAGAGTTATTAAAAAAGAATGTAGGGAAACCTCATAGAAGGCAGATATAGGAAGAATAATCAGGCCTCATGGAAATCAGAAAGTTGTCAGCCTTTCCCTGCAACTCTCTCTCCCACCATCCTTACTTCCCTCCCTCCTCATAATCACATAGATTCTTACCTGTGCTTCTTCCTGTAAATCTGTTCTATCCTTTCAGAAACACATTTCCTCTGAAAATGTCTTCACTTTTCTGTTTCATCTCATTGGATTTCAACTGACTTTGGTTTTCTTAACCCTCGATGAAAACCTTTAACCATGTTGGAGATCTTTACTACAATCAAACTTCTTCATAGAAAATTATCTGATTGCCTCCCAGTCACTCAAGTTGCATGCCACGACTGAAACCAGGGCTGGTGCATCCAAGACCCAACAGACTCAAGCCCTTTGCAAACGGGATTGTGAAGAATTTGTTTATGGGGTATGATCAACACTGGCACTCTGAGTATATTTAAAATAAAGAGCGAAAACTCTCAGCAAATTTAAATATACGCGACATCAAAGTCATCTCATAAAATGAGAGGAACCTGAATTTGAAATTAAAGAGGGTTAGTTTTGATTTAAACTGAGGAAAAGCATTCAAAGTTCCTCTGTAGATTTTTTTTTTTTTTTTATAAAAAATGGTCTTACTAACAGCATCAAACTTTTAGGGGTCTACTAAATAAGAAAAGCAGTTAAATGAGATAATGTATGAAAAGCATATATATGTCCATTATTGTGCTAGAGAATGTAAGGCATATATACGCATATATATGTGTGTATATATATATGAAAGCATACTCTCAATAAGAATCTACATACTTGACCTTAACTTGGTACTAGAGAGGCGAAAACTACTAATATACTTTCTTCTCCCTAAGAACATTTAGGGTACCAACAGACAATCACACGATTTAGAATCAGACCTTCCATCTCCTAGTGTTTGAAGATTATAGTTTGTCCTTAACTTCAGCCAGAAACAGGAGAGTTCAGGGCATGTAGCTGTTCCTTGCCCTTAGGAAACTTGCCGTTCATTTTAGCAGGCAAGGCTGCACATAAAGCAGTAAAGAGAAAATGTAGGAGATTTTTAAAATGGTTCCTGTTATTGACAAAGTGAGCATGTGGGAGAAGTTCTCATTTGGTAGAGAATATGATGATCGTAAAATGCTGTAAAATTTAAGGGTTGAAAAAAGGAAAAATATCCAAACACACTACAGTTAACATATAAATTTTTTAGACAGCTTGAATCTCCCTAAAATCTTCACAGATGATAAGAAGGGAAGATGAGTAGTCTAGTCTGAAGAAGCTGGTTTACTGTGTAGTGTTTTATAAGCATATAGCATTGTCAGCCTATAATTGCTAATTGGACTTGGCTGCTGATTTGACTGGTATCATATTAGAGAAACTTAGATAATGGGAAGATGCCTTCTAAAATGGTAGGAAGATGGTCATAGGCAAACACTGATTAGAACTCAGCTTCCTGGACAGTGGGTTCATTCTAGACTCTGATGTCAGAATTGATGGTTTCTCTCTGTTACTTGGTCATTAAGGTACTCAAGTCAGTGTACCTGTGAGATATAGTACTCTGACTCTGTAAATCCTGGAACCAGATATATCTAGTCAAAATGTCATTTGGGTAAACCTCAGTTCCAAATGACTCAGAACAAGGTCTATGGTACTGAACCAGCTGGGGAAAGTGAAACAAATTGTTCATAATTGCATAGCCAGCAGTTACCAGAATCCAGATTTGAAGCTCAGTAATCTGACTCCAGAGCCAACCTCCTCATTCAATGTCCCACCCAGCCATTCTATTGCAAGACTGCCTAGTCAGGAAGCAGCAGTCAGACACCCAGGTGCTCCTTACATCACCTGTTTAAAAGGTATTGACTGAGCTTCTTGATTCCAGCCGTCTAAACTAAATGTATCACAGTAAGTTTGAACTTCAAATCATAGTGCTGGCAGGTTCATTAGTGAATATTTGAGCCAAACTTTGTAGAGAAAAGAGAAAAGCAAGAACCAGAAAGATAAACATGCAAAGAAACACATGATGATCATGCACATAAGAAGCACAGGATTAGGAATTAGCCTGCTGGGCAGAAGGTATAGAGCCCTTCCTAGTATACCCAGATGTCAAGTCTGACTTGTACCCTCTGCAGCGTAAGAAAAGAGAGTTAAAAACAGATTAAATGGATACTTCAGTGAGCCTTCAAAGCAGGGATATATGGGTATGTTCTCTTTGAGAAAAGAAATTGGCATATCTAAAGAACAGGAAATAGAGTTGAAGGCTTTCACATTTACACCAGTATTCTTGCAGTCATTACTCCAATGTTTATCTTGTAAAAGTTAATATTAACAAAATGTCTTAGAAGAAAAACTAAAAGATTCTGGGAGGTTAGGAGTAAGCCACAGTTAGGTGTGGCAGGTCACATTTAGAATTGCAGCACTCAAGGGGTACAGGCAGCAGGACTGATGGGAATTTGTGGCTACTCTGAGCTGCATAGTGAGACCTTATTTTAAACACAATAAAAATGAAGCAAAAGCCAAAACAAAGAATAAGCCACAGATGAAGTTATATATGAAGTATTCCTGAAAAATAGTTCAAGCTTTTTTGTAAAGCAAAAGTGGGTATCACAATAATGTCATATAGTGAAGTTGAATCCATGGATGTATTCACCAAGACTCAAAGGCTAGTTGACAGAATGAGAGGCACTGTGAAATGTACAAAGAAGAGTCAGTTGCTGTCCTAGCAAGGGAGATACCGTTTGTCCTGTGAGGAGCTTAGAACCTTTAGCCTCAGGTTTGCAGAGAAATTTACTGAAGATTATTCTGTCATAAATAATGACCACATGCAATAGCACGCAACTTTGCTTCTACAGATCTTCTGTTAATTTTACCAAGGTCATGAATTCATGGAATCTCTCGTATTTTACAAGGGCCTTCATAGATAATGCTATACATGTCCATTACATTGGCTACAACTAAACAGTGTCATCCATTATTAAAAATCATGGGTATAAAGGATCGATGTATAACAGAATGTTCACCAAGCCCTGCCTAAAATTGTCTCTAATCAATTAAATTAAATATGTTTATACGTACTTCCATCCTAGTCTTCAATTTCTCAGCAGTGAATTCTTACTTTCTAAACAATGAGTGTGATAGCTATAAAAGGCCAAACATGGTACCTGACACAGGATGGCCTGTAGCCAAAGTGGAGTACCTTTCACATTATCTGGATTATCTTTCTCTCTTACACAAATTAATGCTTCTTCAAGTCACTCAAAATTCTGTTTATGGAGATCCATCATCCTTTGGAGATTATCACTGTCTGTGCTAATGCTTCGACTACTAGGACAGCCTGAAGAGTTGGGTACATAACACAATTCTATTTAACCAACATGCTTGCTCTCAAGAGAAAAAAAAAGGAGAAATGAATCAAACAAATGAATAAAATTTACTTTTTGTTCATCTTAAGGTGTAAGATCAGATATTGGCTTGTTTCTACCTGCTGTGCTTCAAATGAAGGTGCCCCTTTATGGAGGTAGTGACTAAGCCTTTTTCTTGGTGTGAAGCACAAAATGAGTAAAAGCCAGTTATATTTCTTATCTCAAGATTCATTTATTATTTGTGCCAGGGAAGGTGTGAAAAACATCAAGACTGTGCTGTATAGATTGAGAAGGTGTGGTGAATTCCAGAGAACTGCTCCTAAAAGCAGTAGATCAACCAGATAGGCAGGGCAAACCTCCAATAATATCAATGTTTCCTCACAACTGAGATCAAGGATCCTTGATAAGATTGTCATTTGCAAAGCAGGCAGAGTATGGTGATAATGGAACCAGCACGGAAAACTCAGTTTGCTTTAGTTTGTCCAGGATATGTCTGTTGTATACTAACTACTGCTGGGGTGGAGTTTTCCTTACAATAGATTCCTCCTTACTGTACATCTTTCTTAGTAGTTGACCCTTCTTTCCAACAAACTTTTGCATAAATGCTTCCTGTATTTAGCACTGATCTCTTTCTACAGTGGGCACATCTGATACTTATTTTCTTAAATTTTACCACTATAAAAAGAGAATGAAAGAAATATGAAGTCTTACCTGGTTTTACACACTAAGAGTGTGGAACATGTAACCCCTAGACTTCGTTATCGATACTGCTAAACTCTTTGTATCCTTTTGCATGCCTCTGTTGCCTAAGCAGAACTTGAGGTTAAGATTTGGTATGACTTATAGAAGTAGGCTTTTAGTTATAGAAGTAGGCTTTTAGTCTCCTAAATGGAAAGTAGATCTCAATCACTAGCTGTAATGGCATGGCTTGTATTACATCTATCCACCTATTCAGAACAAAGCAAGTCTATTTAAAGGCATTAGCAGGCAACCAAAGAAGCCCAAATCCAGAATCTTCAGAAGGAGAAAAATGCTGGATGCTTGGAGAAAATCTGATGTTCTTGTCCCAAGGTATTTGTTGATTCAGAAAACACACATGGAATAAGAGTCTGGGCAAGTAAGAGAAGAACATGACAAAATCTGAAGCTACAAAGACCAAAAATACTGTTTAAAGCTTTCAAGGCACCCAGGATTTGGCAGGCCACAGCCATGGGAAGAAGGAAAGCAGAGACTTAAGCTTTCTTGAAGAGTGCAGTAATTATAAAACAATGTAAGAAGATGGTAAGAAGTCAAGGGAAACACAACAGTTTCATGTGACAAAACTTATGGGAAGTAATATATAATATAGTTTACTCACCAAAATCTGGCGTTCTGGTAAAAATTCTCAAAGTTTCATTTGAAGTTTTGAAAAACCCTAGTATTTTTTTTATATATACCATATGGTCCAGCATTGCTACCCTTTTCAAAATAGTCCCAAGTTGAAATCAATACAGATGTTCGCCAACTAATGAATGGATAATTAAGGTATGGTAAACACTGGAATATTATTCAGCTCTTGAAAAAAGGTAATTATGAAATTCCCAAGTAAATGGATGGAACTGGAAACAATCTTCTTGAGGGAGGTACCCAGACCCAGAAAGACAAACACTGAATGTTCACTCTCACAGCTGGATGCTAGGCTTGAAATCCTAGATATGCGTGTTTCAATTTGAAAATCCAGAGAAGTCAGGAATCTAATAAATGGCCATGGAGGGGGGTGGGATGCCTCCTGGGAGGGGGTGGTAGAATGCAGTGGTATAAAGGAGGAAAGGGGAGTAATAAATTAGAAAGGGTTATATGGGGTGGGAAATGGGAGGGTCAGAGGAGGGAGTATGGGGAGGGATAACTGATTCTAAAGGTCTTTAGAAAAATCCATATGGAAATCTACCACTATAGAAGCGTTATATATATATATATATTATAAAAAGATTAAAAGGAGTTTATGTGTGATTTGTCCTTAGGTTGTTGAACTTATATGATTACCTCTGCTTTTTTTTAAACTAGCTAGGTATTATTTATCTCTCCTCTCTCTCAACCCCTGTCTAACCTTTGCACCATGGCTTCTCCATTTAAAGTGTCCCCATTTTCCCTTGATAATACTAGTCTCCTATGGCCCCACCTCTCTTGAGCTCCTTCTTTCCCTTTATCCCCGTTTCCTCACATAACCCCCCCTCCTCTCATTTAAACACCCCTCCCCCCTTTTTTATCCATTTCTCCCTTAGTAACATATGTCTCCTACTGTTCTTCTCTCTTGAGTTCTTTCTTTCACTTTACCTCCCTGGTTCCTGAAGTTACACCTAGATACATACTCACATATAAGGATTTGGGTCTAGGATCCACATTATGAGGGAGGACATACGTCATTTGTTTTTCTGAGTCTGTGTTACTTCACTTAGTATAACCATTTCTAGTTCCATCCATTTACCTGCAAATTTCATGATTTCATTTTTCTTTACCATTGAGTAGAACTCCATTGTGCAAATGCACCACACTTTCACTATCCACTCATCAGTTGAGGGACACTTAAGCTGCTTCCATCTCTTAGCTATTGTGAAAAGAGCAGCAACAAACATGGATGTACAAGCAATAGGGTGAGTTCTTTGGGTATATGCCAAGGAATGGTAAAACAGGGTTAAATGGTAGGTTCGTTTGTAGTTTTATTTTAAGAGTTCTCCACACTGCTTTCCATAGGGGTTGAACAAGTTTGCAATCCCACCAGCAGTGGATGAGCATTCCCTTTTCTCCACAACCTCTCCAGAATTTGGTATCATTTGTTCTCTTGATCTTAGCCAACCTGACTGGGGTAAGATGAAGTTTCAAAGTGATTTTAATCTACATTTCCTTAATTACTAGTGATGCTGAACACCTTTTAAGATGTTTCTTAGCCATCTTTATTTCTTCTTTTGAGAACTCTCTGTTCAGATCCTTAGCCCATCTTTTAATTGGGCCACTTGCTTTCTTGATTCTTTGTTTTTTTAGTTCTTTATATATTCTGGATATTATACCTCTGTCAGATGTGTTGCTGGTGAAGATTTTTTCCCACTCTGTGGGTTTTCTGTTCACTTCCTTGGTTGTTTCTTTTCCTGTACAGAAGCTTTTTAGTTTCATGAGGTCCCACTTGTTGATTCTTGACCTTAATTCCTGAGCAATTGATGGCTGATTTAGAAAGTCTTTTCCTATACCTATATATTGTAGGTTATTGCCCATGTTTTCTTCTAACAGTTTCAGAATTTTAGGAAGAAATCTTAGTTTTATAAGTAAGAATGAGTTCTGGTGATATAGCTCGGTTAGTGTACTTGCCTAGTATACACAAATCCTTGAATCTAACCCCCAGCACCACAAAAATCCAGCATGGTGGTACACACACATATAATCTCATCATTCAGGAGACAGAAGAAGGAAATTTATAAGTTCAGGGTCATCCTCAGCTATATAGTAAGTTTGTTACGTAAGGCCCAGTCAGAAAGAAGAAAGGGGCAGGGGTGGAGGAGACAGACAAGGCAGAGAGAAAAGTTGAAGGAGGAGGAAGAGAAACTGAGGGAGGCAGGGACAGAGGTAGAGAGAAGAGCAGAGCAGAGTCAGGGTGAACTAGACACAGACAAGAACTTATAGTTTCTACCTAGCTCCAAATTAACTCATTAGCCTATTAAATTAAGAATAACTGCTTCTAAGGATTTTAAATGTATTTTATCTGAAGGAGCTGCCATTTTAATATCCAGTGTATAGCACTGAGTCCAAAGTTACTAGGCAACAAAAGAGATGGATAAAAGGAAAAAGAAAGAGGAAAAAGTAAGAAGTGGTCCAGATTTGTGAGTTCTCAGATACAAATTGTAAAATAGCTATAGTTAGCATATTTAAGATAAAGCGGGTTACACGGAGTCACCAAAAACATTCTTATTATTTAAAAACTGCAAAAATTGTAGAAGAGGTTAAGGTATAGAAAGAAATGCTTCTATAGATAGACTTAATGGAACATGGTATAGGATTGAATAGAGGATTGTAAACTAGAAAGTAGAGCACTAGAAAATATCTAAACCAAAGTATAAACCAATAGAAAACACTATTCCAAAGGACTGAGATATTCTAAAAGGAGGCTGGACAGATGGTTCTGTGGTTAAGTGCACAATTGCTGTTGTAGAAGACCGTAGCTCAGCTCCCAGCATACCCACGGTGACTAACCCATGGTGACACCCATAGCTCTAGTTCCAGGAGATCTTATACCCTCTTCTGGTCTCCACAGGCATTGCACACATGTGTACACTTACATGAAGGCAAAGTACTCATATACATGAAACAAAAATAAACACAGTTTAAAAGAAGATATTATAAAGGTCAAAGAATGATCTCTGCTCAAAATGGAATCTACTAGAAATAAATTTTATAAAGATAATTCTTAAGTAACATAAAATCTCCATGTTTGAAACTAAACAGTACACTTCTGAGTAGTTCATGATTCAAAGGAGAAATCACAATGAAAATCACAATAATAGATTATAACCAAATAATAACTAAATACAATAATATAATATGTTGGCATTCTTGGGACGTAGGCAAAGTCATGACTATATTGTAATTTATAGGCCTAAATACAAGTAATACAAAAAATAGAGGTTGAAAAATCAATGATCTTGTTTATCTAGAAAAGTTAGGAAAAAGAATAGCAAAAAAGCCTCCAGAAGTAGAAGGAAGGGAATAATAAAGACAAAAAGTAGAAAATGAATGAGAGATAATGAATACAGTAAATTTAAATGTCTAAAATTTAGTATTTTGAAAAAGGTTAAATATAACCCCCATACTTACATGTAGGCCCTTGGTTCATAAATTTGACATGATTTATTAGCTAAAATATACCTGGGTTTTATTACCACTGATCTGCCTTTATGTTTTGCATTTCTGAATTCTTTTAAGTCATTGTTAAAATGAAAAGCATTTTAAAATCTCCAGTTTCTACAA
>NW_008360327.1:4837028-4841102 GCF_000622305.1 Nannospalax galili
CAAAATTTATGATGTTATTTTTAGTTTATGTGTTTGGGTATGTATTACACAAACAATATTCCTAAAAGCATATATATATATGTATATATATATACATATATATATATATTAAGATTTCATTTCAGGGGTGGCAGAGAGGATTCATTTGTTAAGAGCACTGGCTGCTCTTGCAGAAGACCTGGGTTCAAACCCAGCACCCAAATGGTGGCTAACAACCATCTATGTCTGTAATTCCAGTTCCAGGGGACCCAACACCTCTTTTCCATGCTAACCTTAGAATGCAGCGTCTCAGGCTTGAGACAATGCACTGCAAAGCAGTGAAGGAAAGGAGTTTGCCCTGTTAGAGTACAGCACCAGTCCAGGAGTATCTGCAGATTTCATGTAGAACAACTCTCTAACTTGTGAGTTTTCCTTCACTCACTTTTACTCACTGCCCAGATAACTGTTAACTTATGAAGGATCTTTATCAGTATATTATTTTAAGAGTGTTGCATCTCAAAAACTGTCGGATGAAATTACAAAAGCTCAATAAAAATATACATGCTAAAAAAAGAGTTGTATTTCAATAGACTTATACTATAGTCATAAAAATTCCTTGGTATTTGAATCACCACATAAGGCACAGTATTTGTGTTAGTTATCTTCTTATTAAAAAGTAATTGAAATCAACAACTTCTGAAAAGGAAAGGGTTATTTTGATGAACAGTTTCAGTGGTTGGTTTGGGGCCTATAGGAGACAGTTGTGTCATGAAAAAACTGTTCTCCTCATGGCAGTCAGGAAACAGGTGAGAGAAGGGGCCAGATCCCAACATCTTCTTGAGAACCTGCCCCGTGATCTAACCATCTGCAAGTTCCACCACTGCCTGAAGACGCCATGAGGTAGGACTAAGAATTGAACATGTGGACCTTTGGGGGCCACCTCATATTCAAATTACAGCAGAAGGCCAGATTTCACTGCTTGAATCCAAAGTCAATAAACATTACATACTTTTGATTGGCTCTTTATGAAGATCTTATATTATTATAGAGCCCTTCTTAACCCAAATTATCTGCCTCATTAAGTGACTATCCATCGACTGATTTCAATGTGTTAAAATATTAGCCCCCAAGGCTAATTATTGACTATCTATAGATTGATTTCATTGTGCTAAAATATTAGCCCTGGCTTTCTTTTCAATATTAGTTTGTACCCAAAATGAAGCCTGAAACATGGTTAAGGTTAATGTATCTACAGGTCTAAAGTTAGCAATTAGGGAGCATTAACTTTAGTTTCAGTGCTAATGTAAACTTTTAATTATAATCAATAATTGACTGAAGACTTACCCTTTAATGTCAAAGGTTCTATGATACTGATTGTGATTAATCATCAGGAATCCAGGTAAAGCTAGATGAAATTTAAAAATAAAAAGAACTTCAGGCAACATGGCACCTGTAGTTGAGATCTCTAAGAAGCATCATCTGTGTTCCATACCTTTGACTGACCTCTTTGTTATCATTTTTCTACTTTCTGTCTTCTCTCCTGAGTCCAAAGTGTTCTGTTTTTGAAAGGAAAAAATGATGACTGATGTTTGTTAATTAATCCACTTCAGGCTGTTAATGACCGTCCTATGTACATGACGGAGTGTGGCTTCTTCCTTCTCTTCCACGTGCTTTACAGCAGGAGTGACTTGTCATCTGTCCTGCTCTACCCTTATCTGGTCATAGTAAAGGTAAACTTGGGGGAATGTTCTTGGAAGTCTCTGTTGTCTCAATAGTCTCTTCCCGCCGTGATAGTCTTTTCCTTAGGGAGACATTGGAAAGACCAACACTGAACTGAAAGGCAGGGAGGGAAACAGGAACCAGAAAAACACCTGAATTTGGAACTTCTTAGTCTCACGCTCAGGTTGCACATTGCGCATTGATTTGCTTGAATCTATAGGAAGACAGCTTATAACTGGACGGGATCCTGCTGTAGTCCTAAATGAAAAAAAAAAAAAAAAGTTTTCTGGTTGATTTGAGATTGCCATCTAAAAAAAAAAAAAAAAACCCAGAAGGCTAAATAGTCATGGAAAGTGAGAGAGAACATAGACATAGACTTTCTGTTAATTCCTTCAACCCTGACCATTTATTCTTTAAAGATCATAGAGATTTTAAGGAATGGGTTTAAAAAAAGAGATGAAAGGAGGAATTCTGAGAGCAAATTGAAGAATTAAAAGTAAAAATAAATTGCTTTTCCATTCACACACTATCTTCAGCCCTGAAGAGACTGTTAAACAATATTTATATAGACAGAACTGAAGCAAAATAACTGGGAATTTCCACAGGCTCATTTGTATCTCAAATATAACAGGGCAAAGAAAGAAGGCTTCTTTTTAAAAATTGGTGTACATTCATTACATTGTGCCATGCTTTGTAAAGACTTTCAAGTACATCATGTATTTTGACCATATTCCTTCCTGTCCTTCACTTCTTCCTCTTTTCTCCTTCCTCCCCCACTCTCCTTCTTTCATGCCACATGCTGGTGTGTGTGTGTGTGTGTGTGTGTGTGTGTGTGCACGTGTATGACATATAGGTGGTTTTATGAATCTGTACAGAATTCTGGGGCCATAAGTAAGAGGAAACATGTGATATTCATTTTTCTGTGTCTGAGTTACTTGACTTGATATGATGACCTCCAGTTGTTTCCATTTTCCACCAAACAACATGTTTTCATTCCTGTTTTTGAAGGAATGAAGTTTCTCAGATTCCATGAACACGAGCTCATTATTTCACATTTTTAAGATTCAGTTTTTTATTTTTGTCAATAAATATCTGTCACTAAAATTATTTACAAGATCAAATAATAAGATATATTCAAAATGTGTCGAGTACTTATTTCCAGCCCCATTATAATGTCCCAGTATCACTGGGAACAGATGTAGGATTGCCCCTTCATTTTAGCACCAACCCGTCACCAGGAACACAGACACTGGTGATGCAAAGAGGAGATTTCACCACCACACTGCCAGAAAAATTCAAGATCATGGTCTCTAAACCCCAAATTATGTTGAAGACAGGTATCAGTCTAGGCACATCTAAAGCTCAGCTTGGCAAAAGATGATATAGTTAGTCTCGGGGTAATTCTCTGTACATCAAGCCTTTACTTTTGTAATTTTGTTAAAGTCACTGCAGCAGCTAAGTCCTGATTTAATCATTAGTTTCCATGGTTTTCTTGCAAAAAGGAAGCTCGGGGCTTTTGTGGAACTTCTTCCATAGCCCACCTTGTGTTTCTTTGCCTTACCCTTGCTGTGGAGCACCTTGGAAAACAAGTTTTATGCAGCTCTCTCAGCAAATACTTTGGATTGGAGCTCCTGGCTATTTACTCTCTGGTTGTTCCTGTTCCAAATGAGTTGATTAATATTAAGTGTAACAAGTGGTTGCCAATTTAATGTGGTATGTAAGTATCCCAAATAGGTCCCTATTGGCTTCCCCAATTGGCCCAATTTCCATTTGAGTCTAACATCAGAATTCCAGAAAACATCTCCCAGAGAAAACATACAGATCACCCAGGAGAGAAGAAGAAAGGGTGGAGCCACTTGCACATTTGGCTGTTTGTCAGCACACTGGCAAGGAATGCTAATCCAATTAGCTGGCCGCATCCTTGGAAATCTGGAGGCTAACCCTGGAGGGAAAGGAACAGGACACAAAGCTAACATGGGTAGATGAAGGAGAGCAGGAGGAAGCCCCTATGGATTTGGAGTTTAGCTATAGGTGAGTCACTTGAAATGGGACACATGGAAAACCTAATATCACCTTAAGTAAACTAGATGATTTTTTTTATTATTAATTTTATTTTCTGTGTATGAGTGTATTACCTGCATGTGTAAGTGCATCCATGCTATGCAATGCCCACAGGTCAGAAGGGGGCATAGAATCCCTGGAACTGGAGTTACAGACAGTTGTTAGCTCCCATGAGGGTGCTGAGAATCAAACCCAGGTCCTCTGCAAGAGCAGCTGGTGCTCTTAACCACTGAGCCATTTCTCCAGTCCCCAGGAAACTAGGTTCTATGGAAAACAATCCTGAAGATACCAAGCTAGGTAATGAGAACAGAAATG